>NC_052115.1:4671183-4679337 GCF_012273895.1 Zerene cesonia | reverse complement strand
CAGATTCGAAATTCAAATGTAATATTTTTTTATAATTAAGTGTAACAGTATTTATGGCCAGACTAAGTAGTATATGCACATATGTAGTCTTGGCTCGTCTCATAAAATAAAGATTTCAAATTATAAATACTCAAGCTAAATCGCTATTTTGAATAAGAATATGACTAACTTATACTTAATTTTATATCAAGGCGAAGCCATCAGTAACATCTGAATATATTTCAGGATAACGTTCTACTAAACATATACGAGTATGGTTTATATGCACACACAGTCAAACATAATTTAATCTTTATAAATAGATGGTAGAGATGTTTAAAAAGATAATCTCTCCCAGATTGCAAAGCTCTATAATATAAATTCTTATAACGTAAATAGGTTGAATACACGTACCATAATGCAATATTTGTTGTAAGCATAAAATATTTAACAAATATTACGGCACCTTTAATTCGTTTGCAAATGCGACGTTTTAAGCCTCTTTAAATGAAATATGTTTTAATATCCACAGAAAGCAATTACATGATCACTTTTTCTTTGCCGAAAGTTACAGTTGTCGTATCAGATACTTAGTTTTTATACTGGATGTTTATTATCGATTCATTATTTTTTCAGAATGTGCCTTGGCAACTTTTGGCACTGGGAACGCGCTACAACGCATTCCATTTGTATTTTTGCCTTTGAAAGGTCAAATAATCCATCCATCGCGTGAAATAACGTTTAAGAGTAAGTATATTTATTTGCAATTTTATGACATAATTTGGGTTTATTTAAAAGCAATAACTTCTATATATTGGACAATAGCAATAAATTCTATATACTTTGTTATTTACGGTATGAATAATATTTAGTATAAACCCAATTACTATCACCCGTATGCCAAAACCTATATTTGTCATATCACATTATGTTTGTCATAAAGTAGACCATTAATAAAACGTTCTTGCATGTATAAGATTTTTTTACTGTTTTATAAATTAAGTTTGTTTAATAACAGATGTCAAAACGCCTATTTGCGCGGTATCCGGGGCTCAATTTCTTACGACGAAAGGATTTTTGGACCTTCGTAATACGCTGGACGCGGATGTGCCATTTAGTCTTTTTAGAGATGAGGGTAGAACATTTTTGCAGGTATGATTTCACCTCCTTCGTAAATATTTTTATTCTTATGCCAATCACCGTTTTATTTAACACATTTTTTTTATTTCATATCACTGTATTTGGTTCAATTGAGTTGAAGTGAAACCAATGATCCGTGAACGGGTCATTTACAGCTCCCTAAAACGAATCCGGACCTTCTTTTTAAAGTTGTCATCATCTAGTAGCATACCATCTTCATAACAAATGTAATCTATCACATGTACATATAAAAAATAGAATCATCATCATCAGCCCATATATGTTCCCACAGCTGGGACACATGCCTATAATGAAGGTTCATCCATCACGCCGGCCAAGTGCGGGTTGGCGATGTCACATGTCATCGAATTTTTGATTTTTGAACATGCCCGTTTCTCACGATGTTTTCCTTTACCGTAATAGAATATTCAAATTTAAATCTTACTAGCTGCACCCTGCGGTTTCACCCGCGTAAGTACGTATCCCGTAGGAATATCGGGATAAAAAGTTGCCTATATTCCAGTTGTCCAACTGTCTACGTACCAAATTTCATTGCAATCGATTCAGTACTCTTTGCGTGAAAGAGTAACAAATACACACACATCCTTACTTAAAATTTTGCATTTATAATATTACTAGGATTATATGGATAAAACAATCCACACAGAGTATAGATCCGTTAAACACCCAAAATCGTCATTCCAGTGGAGCGGCGAGGACGAGGTGCGCGCGCGCATGTCGGGGCGGGTGATGGTGGTGCGGCTGCTGTGCCGCGACGTGGCCGCCGCGCCCTCCTCCCCGCTCGACCTGCGCGGCGTGTTCACGCCCTGCGTCGCCTTCAGGGTGCAGGGCACTCCGCCGCGACACGCTACCAGTGAGTGCTTACTGACATGTGTATGTATATTGCTATGGGTTTAGACGAGAGTGTAGAGCGCCGTGGTGGTACAAAGGGTAACATGTGTATGAATATTGCCTATGACTGGTAGCTATGGATTTAGACGAGAGTGTAGAGCGTCATGGTGGTAGAGGGCGCCAAGGATAATGCTGGCAGTGATTGTAACACTATATGTAATGGACATTATCAGTGCTTATACTGACTTATATTGAATTAGTCGATATATGTTTCTTTTTTATTATTCCCCATAGTTTTGATACGATGTTAAAGTGGGTTATTTTTTACCTAATTTAAACGTATCGATTCGTCTTTTAATTGTTCACATACCTTTTAACTAATACAAGCTAAGCTAATAAAAGCGTGTTAAAAATCAACTTCATTTTCAGATATAACTGAAGTGCAATTTACACCAAACGCGCAGACATCCGATTCCAGTGCATCCTCTGGATTGAGCGCCAGCGAATACATAGCAATAGGCATCAGCTCCTTACTACTTGGGCTTATCTATGTAGCATCAGTCTTTCTCTATTTACACATTCGCAAGAGGCGAAAAGTAGCATCTGAAGAAAGCAGCCTTCGAAGAATTAAAGGATTAAAGAAGAAGGATGGAACCATTACAGTCGATCGTGATATACTTAGAATAAATAATGAACGTGTCCAAACAATATCTAATGCAATGGGACAAGACGATGGTGTCATCAAAAACAATCCACTTCTATCAGTTGGCAGACCCTTTAGTGATAAAATCAATTTCACAAGCGATTCTGGCAGTAATCTATCAGATTCAGAAGACATGCCTGATAGCAGTATTCGCAGCGAAGAAAATGTATTTAATGTAAGATATTTTATTCACAATAAAAGAATATGTTGAATACAAATGCAACAACGTAAACAATTGAATCAATTTTTATAGTAATGAAGTTAATATTTCAGAAAAGAACGACGTCAGCAATTATCCATCTCCATAATGAAGGATTAAAGAGTCAATATGAGGGTATGGAAGTTAATCATCGCGATGAGTCAGGTATAGAACGACTTCCAGATGAACACGTTTCTATTGTTGAAACTATTGAAGACCGAGAAATAACTAGACCTGTTGGTACTACACGACGAAAACTGTACTTTAATCCAGCTTACTTTGAACCACAGTTTATGGTTGTAAGTGCTCATTTTCTAATATTTTATAAACATTATTGTATTAACTTACTCTGAAGACTTGTGCCTCATTTCCAGGATCCACCAGCAGCCGCACTGGAATTTCTATCTAAAATCAGGGAAGTTATATCAATAGCAAAACAAAAAATGGCAGCCAAACGTTTCCACCCTGTTCTAAATGAAATACCAGAAGAAGAAACCTATCCGTCCAATGCAAACAGCATTGACCTTTACCATGGACTTGGTAGTCAACGTAGTGGGAGCGTAGTGAGTCTTAAAAGAGAAAATAGTCGGCGAAGATCATCTACCTGTTTAGGTTGTCCAGGTTGCAAATCTGATAACAGCACAGTAAACGTGATTAAATATGACATCCCTAATTGTAAAAACTGTCTTCATTCAAAAGGCGATAAGCAAAGTAGCATTCGCAAATGGTTGGAAAATATTCCAAATGGACCAGAAGAAGTTAATGAAGACTTTGATAATAATTCCAGAATTTTAGCAAAATCATTATCATCATTACCAATAGCCGCTTGTCGCAATAATATTAGAAAACAATACAGTTTTTCGGAGAGCCACTCTCTATATTCCAACGAAAATATGACCCCCTCGAAGAAATGTGCTTCTAGGTCGGTAAGATCAGAGCCGTCTACAAAAAATTATAATATACCGCTACCTGAATTTGAAGGCGCCACTTGTGAAGATAACATTGTTACAAAGAAAATAGTGCAGTCGATTAATTTTGATGATTATAGACCGAATAGTTGCGGAAGTAAGAGTTCTTGTAAACGTAGAAACACATTAATCAATAACAAAAACTCTCTTCCGGACATGGTAAACGACGCTATGGCTTTAGACAATTTTTCAAAGTCGTACAACCAAAGCAGTTCTGATGACGAAATGCTTACTGAGAATTTAGATAACGATGCCACAGAGAAAGCCTTTAATCATAGTTCTGAAAGCCCAACGGCAAATGATTATGAAACTGATAGTTTAGAACGTTCTTCAAACAAAAAGAATTTATCAACCCCAACGGAATTTCTAGAAGTTCCTTCTTCACAGGCTAGTCCAAGTTTAAGCAATGCATTACCATTAGAAGAAGAACTTACCATGAGAAATGCTGTATATAAATCAAACTCCATGAGCGAGAGTAATACCCCTTCACCAGATGTGGAGGTAGGAGTGAATCAAAATCATTACGAAACTATTGACATAAAGAAAAATACTGGACTAAAAGACGCAGATAAAAGTTTTGGTGTCAATTACAGTCTAGTGAGCGAAGTTTATGTTAATAACAGCTACAATTTTGGGAGTGCTCCAACATCACCTAGCGGATCTGAGAGCTCCATTGGAAGTCGTAAATTAATCGCACTGCAAAATGTTGAAGAGAAGCCAGGCTGTTTAACAATAGAAGTGAAAGATCCTCCAGAGAACTACATACGTATTCACGAATCAGATGGCTTTGAACCCGATACTTTGGATAGAAAACATCCTAAACATAAGGAGTCGTTGGAAAATGTACAGTTTAGTAGGAGGGATCTAATTAAAAATCTTGCCAGCCCAAACATTAAGAACAGCCAACGAATACAATTAAGAAGCAGTGGTACATTTGTAAAGAACACTCATAAAATCGACCACAACCCAAAATTTAATAGCTTGCGTGGTGACTATGAATGCAACAAAATAATTCAAACAAGACCTAAAATAGCACCGAATATGTTTTCAACTAATTCACAAGAAGATACTTCAGATAAAAGTTGGGAAGACTCAGGTGGATGGACATCGGAAGAAGGAAGAATATTAACATTAGAATTAAGGCATTCTAAACGGCAGCGTCAGTGCACACCACCCACAGCAAAGCAATTCAAAAGTTTAGCGAGGCCAGACATTCTCCCTCCATTACCACCAACCGAAGACTCTATTTATGAGAAACCAGTAATCCCTCCAAGAAGAGTAGAAAATTGCACAGTAGAAGTAGATGTGCCTCAAAAATGCCTCAGTGACAGAAGTCTCAGTCCAAGCGAATTAAAAATATCCAGTGAGGATTCTAATGTACAAAGTAATATTCCGAAAAGTATAAATGAAGGACCTTCATGTAGTCCAATACATGCCTCAATACAATCACATCCTACAGATTATGAGGATATCAAAGCTGTCAATTCTATAAATTGTGTATCCCTCTCCATAGAAGCTTGTAGAAATTCAACGAGACGCAATTCATCAAGAAGTTCTAGCGGGATTAACACACATACATTCGTTAAAGATACAAAATTTGATAAAGCTAAACAGCGAAGGAAGAAAGGACTGAGTATTGAAGATTCTGGTTATCTCAGTAGCGACTCTACGAGTTCCAGACATTTCCAAAGAAAGTTAGTTATAGCGAAATTAGCTAGTTGTAGTGACAGTGATGACACTGGAAATGAAGCTAGAAGCGAGTCCGGTGCTGAAAGTGTGGAAACACATTCAGTTTATTTCGGCAGTTTTAGAAATTTACCACAAAGAGCTGAAAACAGCAACATTAAAAGTGCTAGAAGTAACAAAGTGAAAGTTAAAAACTAAACTGTGTTGAATGGACCAAGTGCAATAAATTGACGTCATTGTGAATATGTGCAATAAATATATTATAGTTTTTGGTAATATTTTCTACTAGTTTTAAATAAATTATGATATAATTATAATATTTTTTACCCATATAATGGATTAAATCCGAGGTTACTGGGTGTTGTTAAGATGTATAAATATTCGTATAGAGAAAAATGTAATATAATGCTATATTTATTTAGAATACTTTAATTGTTCGATATTTCATATATTTATATTAATTAATTTAAAAATAGTATTTTAAAAAATGAAATGGCCGGATGTGCAATGCAATAATAGCGTAATTAGATTCTAACAAGGGTATAAACTTGGTTTTATTTAAATATAATATGCAACTAGAATTAAGGATGACTAAAAGTCATTTTATTATAAGGGACATAAGAGAAATACATTTTATACCTATCTAATATAATATTTGACTAATTATTAATATGTATACTTGTAAATAATTGACGTCACTGAGAGTCGGGCGGCATAAAATGGCTTCCTTGTACCTGACTTGTATTGCTCCAGAGAGACGCACATAGTGCATTTTATTCTCTCTGTAAAAACAAGAGCACATTACGTTAGTGTCATGTTGGAAAAACGCAATCAAACCAACGTTGCTGCAAATAAAAAGGACCAAAAAATGCTGCTAGTTGCAACAATTATCCATTGGAATATTTGCTAACAACATTGGCTAACAACTGATTTGCCAATAAGTACATAACATTTTTCTTTATGACTGTGAGAAAAAATGTTCGAGCATTACTTTAAGATAAGATTTCTATTTTTCTACTTCGAATACAAGATTCAAGATCCTTATCTTTGATAACCGTTATTAAAAAATATATCCTAATTTTCTTTTAATGGATGTGTAGTCATCCAAATAGTTTTTAATGTACGGATTTTTACAGCATCTCTTTGCAGAGTCATTAAACGCGCAATATCACGGTGATTACGTTTATATTATTTGGAATGCTATTTCATGGCTAAATTTATCTCTTAATGTTTACCGCCAATAAAAAAAAAAAAAAACTACCTCTAAAACATCCAACTTCCCTTAGTTTTCAATATTTTTTTTATAGCAAACAATTAGGTATTTGTTTTCTCAACTTATAGGCATTTGTTTTGTAATAAGAATGAATAATCTTTAAATATTGATAACTATTAACATTAAAAAAAAAACTGTCTTTGTCATTTCATGCTCAAACATATAAGATTGCATTTTCCAACGTGCATATATATAGGGTTGTGGGATGGATAATATTTTTAAATATATAATTAATTAAAATGGATATTTAAAACCACAATATGAATTAAGATATTATAATATAGCTGATGAATGGTGCTAAGCAGGACAATCGGGTATTTTTTTAATTAAATATAATAATCTTAAATAATTATAATTTATATACCTAATTTATTTCTCAGATATTAATGCTCAACTAGCTGCATATTTGTAATTATAAGTTATTTTTTTTAAATATTTGTAGCAAAAATAAGTTTTTTTATGTAGATATTTGTTAAAATACTTGCCTGGCTGCCAGTATTCTAGTAATTTCTTGTGGTAATTTTTACTTTTTATTGAAAATATGATAAAATAAAAATATTATCTAGATTCGTTTTGTTTATTGAATACTTACATTCTACCTGATCCACCTTATTATCACAGACATAAAATGCAAAAAAGTATTTCATTAATCTATCACCATTTCCTGGGAATCAATATTAACAATATTTGTAGGTGAAGTATTAATACCAATCACGGCTTCATTTAACAACTGATTTCTTAATTTAACATACTCCGGAAGTCCCAATGCAAGAAAATCTATTTCTTGACCGATTTTATTTAAAACACCTTGATCAGAGCTGTTATTCATTTTAATCATACATCTATCAAAGTATTCTTTTATTAACGTGGTTTGATTCAAAATAGCTGATGCTTCACCTGTATAATCTATTTGTGGTAAAGTTTCAGAAGTAATATCGTTATAATATGATAAGTCTTCATTTTTGGCAGTAATTTTATGTTCTGGCAATGTTACCATAATCCTGTATGGAACAGAATCGTAAATTAAATGAATGAATCCTAGTACTTGAGCAGGAGATCTGAAAAAATATATAAATTCAAAATTAACCATACATAATCTGATTAAATAAACATTTTAAATAATTTAATATCTTTATTAAGCTTTGCTTACATGATATATCTGCAAATTCATAAATTATATGGTTATAATTTATAAAATTGCTGTATTTCAAATCATTGAAATAGCCTCCCCTGTAAATTGTTTTTACATTGTAAGAAGCTTGTTTTATTTATACAAAATCATGTTACGATGGTTCCTCAGATCACACTCCAGTGTTACTTACAGCTAGCACGCTATTAATAGAGGAAGAAAAAG
>NC_052115.1:4646411-4670183 GCF_012273895.1 Zerene cesonia | reverse complement strand
ACATATAAAATCGTACGTGACCAGACTGGAGAAACACCCAAACAAACTTGCTAGCCAACTGACAAAAAGGACGTATCATAAACGTCTTAAAAGGAAAGACATAATTTAAATGTGTCACTTGAAGAGCAGATGTCCTTATTGGAGGGCTCGCTCTACATGTCCTACTTTGCCAGGCAACACATCCGCTTATAGCGAATACCGCTGATTGCAGATTTATAATAAAAAAAAAAAAAAAAAAAAAAAAAAAAAAAAAAAAAAAAAAAAAAAAATTTATACAAAATATATATATTGTTTATTAAACATTTTAAATAAACGCCTATAAATATTTTTTGTATTAGTGATCAACCCCTCATCCATATTATATTATATTGCTGTTAAGACAAAATTATTACCTGGAATATACTTCTATACTTATGCTATTTTCATGTTCATATCCATGCACCGATATTATTGTTAACCCATAAAGTAGATGATAAGGTGATTTCTTATGTATCAGTATGTTTTTCATTGTTTGCAATTCATTGAAATCTAAGTGCTTGGATAGTTCATTGTATATATTTATTTTTTGCTCGTTCACATCCTTAATATGTCTCAAAATTAAATCGGTCTTGTCTGAAGATGCCAGAACTGCTAATATTTTGTTAGCATCATCTGAAATAAATATATTTGTTGTTGAAATAGCCATCAGACTACATTTTTAAGAAACACTGGCAATAAATGGATTTTGATATTTCATTATGACTTTGTATTTGTAATAGATTAACAATGTTTAATTGTTAGATGAAAAAAGGTATTACTAACCTTCATCATCCAAAATCACATCACAATCTTTGCCCATAGTGTTTAACGCAGATACTACAACATTGTCTAAGGGCAATAAATAGCTTTTGCCCTGTTTCTTGTAAGATAAAACCACTTCAAATTCTATTTTGCTACTAATGTTATATTTTAATTCTTTTAAATCAACCACTCCTGCTATAAAATGTTTATCATTATTTTGAATAGAATGAAAACCACTCTCTTCCCAAAATGGAGGTGATGTGGTTGGTTTAAAGATTTTGGTGGTATAGCAGAAGGCGTGTTTTGTTGTATCATGAAGAAGAAAGTGTAAATTTTCTATAGGTCTGTAAAGAAACATAACAAATAAGTTTTGTTCACAAAGTGTTTATTGTTATTTGTAAGAATAATTTCTTTTTCAGATAAAAAATTGTTGAATGTGTGAAAATGTACTGTCAGGTCTATATTAAGTTTGATATATGATCTTATGAAAAAATAAATAATTAAAACCATTGCTTAATATCATTAATAGTTACTAATTAAATTAATGGATAGATATAAGTGGGCTATTTACTTACACATTATCCTCATTCCAAACATTTGCAATAATAACAACTTTCTTGTTGCATACTTTGAGTATAGGAGACTTAGTTTTTATCTTCAAAGCTTTTGCTATCTGTAAACATTTTATACAATTAAAATTCAGTAAATAGGATAATATAGAATGCAAATCTTAAACTAAAAGAAAAGAATATTGACAATGGTATAACAAATACATTTGTGTTATTAGAAGACAAGCGGTCCGCCACATCTTTGGTCATGGTACATGGATATAAATATGATGAGCAAAGATGTGGCTCAGGTTCAGAGATCTCATACAGGGAAAATATTTTAAAATCAGTCAGGAACTACTGTTCCAGAGATCAGGATTCAAACATACTCTTTAGATCATATTATAAGTATAGATATAAATATGTAGACATATTATAATTTATTTGTTAAAAATACTCACAGTTACAGTTCCTAAGCTAAAAAGAGAATCATCAGCATTTGGTCTTGCTGTCTCATACAATGCAAAAGCAGCAGCTTGTTTAAATTTTACATACTCTTTCAAAATACCTTCATTTTTATTTACATTGTACTTAGCTTCTGTGAGTTTTCTCTGTAACTGTGTTATAAGAGGCACAGATTCTGTAGAATATTTATTTTGTGATGCCAAAAGTGGCTGGCTGATATTAAAGTTATTATCAAACAAAACTGGAACAGCATCATCCTTACAAATAATTTTAAGACAAGGCTGACCACTACATTCTTTATCAATTAATTCGCAACTCTCAACATTTCTTACTCTACGATGAATATTTAATGTATCATTCGCTGATAGTATAAATATTTCATTTTCAGCTGAAAGCATGTAGAATGGAACGCATTTTTCATTACGAAGTATGGTTATTTCTTTCACGTTCGGTGCATCGTCTAATAAAATTGATGAAATTAAACGTCTGTCGTAAAATTCCAACACTTCACCCTTTTTAGTACAAACTAACACGTCTATTTTTCTTGAGTCTCGTGGATGTTTATCATACAAACAAAAACAAACTACATCATTTATAACTGAAGCTGGTAACAGCTTTATTAGATCCGTGCGAACATTTTCAGGAAGATCCATAACAAAAAATATTTCTTATTATCATTCAAAAATTTTCATACAAAACGTGTATATTATTAATTAAAAGTCCAAAGTACTAATATTTGCAATTAACTTTCTCATTTAAAAATATATTTTTGAATTACAAATCAAAGTATTTTTCGTTCCAAAATTTAAAATTTTGTATGTCATATACCACACACAACACATCTCGATCTCAATGTCACCTTTCAACGTCAAATTCCTTGGATTTTGCTGTGTTAGAAAGTAAGAAGCAAAGTCTTTTGGTAAGATTACCTTAAAGTTTGAAAGTATTAATAAATGGATGAATATTTGTTACAATTTCACAAAAATAATATTTATCGCATCTATATAAATTTGTTACAGAGATATATTATAGCCAGGATTAGTACAGAGATTATTTTTTTTTATTAAAGTTAAATAGTATTTATGCAATTTTGTTCCTAAAAAGCAATGTACTATTAAAAAAAATTACAAATCAATTTTATAGATCCAAATTAATTTTTTGGATAATATTACCTAATAAGGTTTTCTATCAGGTTGTATCTTATCGATCCTTTTGTACAAAATAAATGCATAAGCATCCATACTCAACACAAACATCTTCAGATAGAGTGATTAAAAGACGTGCAATTCTTTTACTAAGTACATGTATAGAACATGGATACAGAACAGTTACAGGTTTACATAATTATTTTAAAGTAATCTTGAATGCATTTACACATCAAAGGCTCAGAAGTCAGAACCAATACTTTATACAATATAACATAAATTAGGTCAGAGTAAATTACGGATTGTTTCCTTTTTCAGATCCTCGAATAATATTATTTTTTTCTTTGCAAACAATCAAACAATAGGCAATTTAATAAAATTCACAGATCCTTACTTAGGCCACATAAAACAAACGCTTATATACTATGCTTGGAGGCAAAGCATTGACACGGCAATTGAACACCGATCCCTCCGGGTCAATGAACAACAAAGGTTACCCCTAGCTAAATCACCCGCATCACCACAACGCAAAAGCCCATGACAACTCACACTAGTATAAAAGCACGTGGAATGAAGATTTATTTATACCTAACTTTCTTTAAATAATAATTCTTTTTAAAATAACTTGACTCCAAATAAGTTATTATCTTCATGCATTCTAAAAAACTAAAACGCCTTCAAATTGTCAGAACTAGACCAAATTTAAATGGTACCACCTGGCAGATATGTCATATGACTGGAAAATAAAAGGAGAGGGCCAATTTGTTTAAAATCGTGCATTTAATTTTCTGAAATACCTTCATTATACAAACTATTAACGTGATAGTGCCTCTACCCTGCATATGTGATAGTTACCTTTCTAACGCCTTTCAAATAAGTGGCAAACGCGATAATAACATTCATCATCGTATTTGCCACATATTGTCACTATCTGGCACAGATAACATAATACTATAATTCAGGCAAGCAATACATTACTTTTTTTTGTTTTCGCCGCTATAAAATAAACTAATTGATTTGTTTAATCCTTGATACTGATGATTTATATTCTTTTTTCTATGTGAGATATTCTTACATTGCACTCATAGAAGGAATGATGGCGTTACACGATTTTCGTTTATTTAATTCATAGTATCTAATTTAGTTCAAGATTTCGTATCTGAAGTTATTATAGTTATTATATTATATAAAAAAATAAACGTGTCTCCGAAACTTGAGAAATTTTGTTGACCCTAAAATAATATCTAGGCAAACAATTTACAGAACCAATGAGTAACTGTACTACTTAATTGTTTATAATCCAATGTAATAATACAAATGTAATCTGTTTAATATAACTCGTACACTTCCTTTTTTTCCTGATTATATTTGATTCCTAATTCTTAACGCTTGAATGTCAATTTTAACGTTCAATTAACAATTTTATTTTTAATTCGGTTATTAATCGCCAACTATTCTCAGATGCTAATATTGTAACCAAGTGTCTAAATATATGAAAATCTCAATTGGTTGACTACTCACGACACAAATAGAGTACTGTGGGTTGAGCAGATTAAAATAGTTACAATGAATAGCATACTTCCTTTGTCAAGATGCTGATTGTTACCGAAATAACTGTGCATGCCACTCGGACCTTACCATTAAATAAGCACAGATAACATAATACTATATCTACTGTATAAGTAATAGACTACGATCAATGCCACTATAGTGAGAATATTCTGTCATAGTACCTTCTTTTGTTTACAATTAAACCCACTGATACAAGCCTAGCATTTTTTTTTTTTTTTTTGGTAAAGAACGTATTAATGTTTATTTACTAGTATTGTGTTATCTATGGTTTATCATAGTATTGTCTAAAAATAGTGTTCGAGATTATCAATCACGAGATAAGAATTATTTTTGTAGAAAAAAATTCCCACAGCTACTTTTTAGAATTAATGTAATGGTATTTCTACAATCCTCCATTTCATATGCATATTGCTAGCCTAAGAAAAAACACCCACATCCTACTTTTTGATTTAGGGGCGCTTTTTGTAGGTATTGTATGTAATTTCATAATGATAGGTCTACTTACGTTCCTTCAAATTTCAAAGTGTATTATAATTGAGCGCTAGACTTTTAAAGCATGAGATCGTACTTTTAATATATCATATTACGTAATTCGTAAATAATAAAAATCCTCACTATTGATTATTTCCAATGATAAAAAATTAAAAGAAGCATAAAACAAATTGTATAGTGAATTGATATAGGATTTAAATAATTTCGGCATAAGCAACACCCTACCTGCTTCTGAAACTAGATAAAAAAAATAAAAAATCAAGAAAGGCTACAAGATTACCTGGTCACATGAAAACTTAGAGAAACAGCGTCAATTATATATTCGTAACACATTTTTTTTATGAGTAACGTTACTACAATATTTTAGGCTCTGAATTGTATTGCCATATATATCACATTCATCTTTGCCCATGTTCCATTGTACTTATTACATAATGTTGACACGTTATCTTCATGAATCCGAGATTGAGTTCATATTATAAAGATCGTCCCACACTATGATTCATTCTAAATCTCTATTACATCGCCTATAATTTAACCACTTGTCTTATCATTATCGTATTAAATTTTCAGGATGCTCTTTGTTTCCACTTCATTATAAAGTAATTCAATACTTGCGTATCATAAACCTAAAACAGCACTGTATGTGAGCTAGTCGAATTCTGCTGAATCGAAGATTACAAATGCAAATTGTTTATTTTTTGAGAACGAACTCAAACGAATATTGTGTGCTTTGCTTTTTTAATTAATAGTATAATATTTAATATTCCTCTATGTCCATAAAATTTTCCTCTATGCCTATTATTACATAAATATACGCGCCTGTTTTAATTTACAAACATTTCTTAACGCCACATAATTTACGGATACAAGTATAAGTAGGGACCTTTATTTTAAAGGTATTATTATATGTTTTTATTTTTAAAATCTAACTACAAATTAAAAGGTAAAATGGTAGTGAATAAGTTCGCTAAAATACTTCTCAATACATTGCTGCGATTTTAAAGATAGAAAGAAAGACGAAACTATATAGGTGTATTGTCAAAGTTTTTCAATTTAGAGAGCTTAATCTAGCAATACAGATGCTATTTTAAAAGAAATATTACTAAAATTATATGCTTTTTCAGGACAAACAAAAGAGCAAGTTGGTCACCTGATACTCCTCTGATGATAACAAACTACACCTACTAGTATCTTCGGAAGTAGCTCTAATTTTCTTTACATTGTAGCTAAAATTATAGGTTCCAATTATTAATTTACATCTATATTCTACACAAATTAACATGTTTATGCAATAGCGCATCAAAATCGAAAGTATACTTTCACTTTTACATTTAAGAAACATACATATTACCATATCCTTCCAATGTGATTTTATCAGGCCATTGATACTAACTGTTATTCTTTTGATACTGTTAACGAACGTTTGTAAGTAATGTGGATAGTTGTAGTATCATAGTATAATGAAGCCACTTAAATAATGAAATATTTATAGATCTGAGACTACTGTAAAATTGTGTAATTGGATTTAACAATTCATTTATACCTCCTGCTATCTCTGCAATTAATGTTACATATACTAGATATGTAACGTCTACAATTGCATTCCCTAAACGTGGTTTCTAACCAATGAATTCAAAAACGCATAGGAAGAATTTGTAAGGCATTCATTAAAAATAATATTTGATATATCAGCTTCATCATCAGCCCATATATATTTTCACTACTGGGACAGGCCCATGAGGGTTTAGGCCATAATCCACCCCACTGGCCAAGTGCGGGTTGGCAGATGTTGTCGAACTTTTGATTCTTGGACATGCCGATTCCTCACGATATTTTCTTCACAGTTTTAAGTATAGGGAAAAGGATATATCAGCTTGATATACACTAAATAAAAGAAAGCAATTTTACATATACTTCAAAGACAAGTAGGTACGGTAACTAAGCTAAAACGATATTTGCTTTCCCTGTTAGGAAAAGTTAGTGGAACAGAAAGTGCAGAATGGATTTTACAATCTAGATTTCTAGAATAACTATATATTCTAGAAATCTAGGTACACTATTGATTGATGACCTAGAGTTATTGTACAGTAGGTGCACACTGATATGACACATTTTGAAGTGCGGTCTGCAATACTTTTCCTAAAAATAATTCAGATAGTACTTTATCAAGCGACGCCACAATGTCCTCAATTTCCGATGTTAGCGTCAGACATTTACCCTTTATCAGAACATGAACTTTTAACCTTCAATAATGTCACTAGAAGACGACCAATCTACGCTTTTTGGAAGTTGTAAGTTATAACAAAATTTTGTTCTTTTTTAATATCCAATAATATAATGTATGTTGAGCTCAAACTAAAAACATCGTTAAGTAAAATTTAGATGCAATAAATCAAACAATGAAAGCTATGTATTTTGTTCACATTTATTATATCTTTATGCATAATGTTAATATTTTTTAAAGTTCTGGTAATTATGAGAATTGAGAATATTTTAACACAATTTAATATACACATACATATAATTGCGATTACTTTTATTAGCGATAGTGTGCAAATAAGATGAGTCATAAAAATTTCATTTCCCCATTGTGCATGCGCATTGTAATTGTAACTTGAAGAACTCCTATATCTGAAATTTCATGGAATCGTAGTACATCGTATGAGATGGCAACCAGTTTATTTTGACATTACATATTTATAAAAATAATTATTATTACCTCATTGACGTTAGAATTCGTCAAGCTATTCTTGTTATAAGCCGGAACAAAAGCAAGCTTCGATAATCGTATTTCTACTTTCCTCCAATTTAGCCACTTACACATTTTATAAATATTAATAGATTACTTTATAGTATATGCATAGGTAGCATATATGAAAGTCTACAAATATATCACATTCTAGAATAATGTTTTGAGGGTTTCGCATTTTATGCTATCGAAAGACAAACGAGCAGACGCAGTGCCTGATGTTAGTAGCTAGATGCGAGCCAATAAAAGTCCATAGCAGAAATTATGGGAATTGCCAAGCGTGAAAACACAGTAGCTGACTTTGCCGTTTGTATTTCTGGCCGTCTATCTGTATCTTATGAACTGTGGTTACCAGATAGATATGATATTTGAGAAACGATTATTTGTGTAACCGTAATAAAAACAAATAATAAAAAATTAGAAGTGAAGCAACGGTAGGCCCGGTAATATATTAGATTTGTGACAAATTTTTTAATGCAGTTCCTTTATAGCTTATGTGTACGGAACCCAAGTGTCGAGTTAGTGTCGCGAGTCGCACTTAACCGAATTGTTTCACTTGTTGACATTGTGACCTACCTAAGTACGACCTAAAATATATTTTTAATGCGTGGAATAAACCACAAGTATCTATTTTTATACGCTTATGTGAGTGCAATAACGCATTCGTAAGTGTCCCGGACCCAGAGTGAGTAATTTTAATTTTAAATTTGCAGAACGCAAACCAGAGGTCACGTTAAAATTTTATATCGCTCATACGACAAAACTTCATTAAACACAAACATCCTTCTATGAAATTAAGATTAACACAAAAATGTCTTAAAAATAGAGCGCACTGTACGTTGTGATTGATTGATTGACACTTGTCAGTGTTTATGGTATTCGCTGATAAAACATTCTCTGGCTATACTAATTCTCTTATCTACTATCACAACAATTTCTTATACAGAAGCGTGTCATGTGTAAATTGATAACGGAGATAAAATCTTACACGATAATCTAATAACTGAGCGGATAGTGAGATGTATAAAGGAATTTGCCCAGCGTACCTAACCTAGCGCTAAGATGACTGAATAATTTATTTATATCATGCGACCATGGACTCTTAACCTCTAAACTTATATCTAGTCAAACACAATTAACGTGAGAACAAGGTCATACCATCTGTTGGGACGCGAATGGGACGCTGTATCACGCATGCGTATTTTTTTTTAGCTCAAATATATTTAGGCGCATAAAATGCAGCGATGATAGACTAAGTGCAATTGCTTAATGGTTAAAGATTTTTCATCTGGCACATATAAAAGGTCTGTTGCCAGGACGTTCTGCCAAGAATAAAGCTGCAGTGCAGTAGCGTGCTTGCAGCAGCAGACTGCGGTGCCGGTCCCCCCATAATCCATTCATTGTCATGTGTTGGAGGTCGATAAAGAGTAGTGTCGACGCGCCTTCCTTCGTGCGCGGATGTCCCAGTTGTAACGTCATACCGCGCCGCTTTATGACATACGCAATTCAAACAGTAAAGCTTTATTTATAAACAAACGTTTTTGGTTCATAATCTGCTCAAAGTTAAATTGATTATCATGTGTTTTCTAAAATTTTAAATATTTAAATGCAATTTTGTTGAAAATCGAAAGTTTAAAACACAAATCCTGTTAAATTTATTTAAAACACGTGTGTCATTTGTCAAGTCACAGGATATTACCTGTTATGTAAATCGTGATGTTGAGAGGTTGCTAAACAGAAGATTGCAATTTAGATGTGCGGAAGGTAATTTAAAAACATTGTTTTGCGGGTGTAGATTGATTTAACAAACTTGCCTTTTACAGTTTAATATAAACAGCAAATGTGAAATAAATCTACTTCTGCTTACATAAATATTCACCGAAATAGATTCATATTAAGTAAAGTCAAATTTATAACAGGTGTTCTTGTCGACATGAAACAATATCAACATTATGCAGTTGACATTCGAAGTACTTACATAAATAAATAGGTATCCACCTGAATGATATTAGTGCCTACAGAATATATCTACTTTATTTGTACCGATGTTCAAGTAGATTTAAAATAATGAGCACACCTTCACATTCAAATATTTATGGAGTTTTACAAAATATGAAAGTTGCGAATTTATTGCCGTAAATGTAAACTATGAGCATTCCGTTCGCATCTGCTGCTGAGAGGTGTATTTATAAAACGTTTCAATATGGTTCTTTTATTCTTATCTTTTATTGAGTGACGTCCAAAAAGTGAGAGGTTCAGTGGTTTTTCCCCAAAATCGACGAAGTTTCGACTGTATTTTTTTTTTATCTTTTGAACATACCTACACAAAATACTTGGAATTCAATGTACCGACACCAGTTCAAATTATGTAAAGTCAGCAAATGTAAGCAAATTAATGAAAATAAGCAATTAATTTAAATAATAATATACTTGACATACCATTATTTGATAATAGTTAAGAATAAAGATTATCAAGCCTAAAATGAACACAAATTTCCGATTATTATCAACTTAAAAATGAAATGCCAAATTTTGTATCTTCACAATTTCTTCTTATCACGATCAATTTTGCGCTTAGGTTAAAAGCTTTCGTTTTACAAAATCGATGACAAAAGTTTAATGATTTGAGGTTGAGTGGGCGATTCGCGTGACTATTGTAGTCACTAGCTGTTGCCCGCAGCTTCGCTCTTGTATTATATATAATTTTTCAGACATACAAAAATAAAATTTATCACCGTTTTCAAGTATTCAAAACATCAATAATGCAAAGCAATGGCTCTTTTAAAAAATATTTGATGTACAGAATTAGTCCGATTTGTAACTGTTATATTATATTTTATGGATCATATAATTATATGGTATTTATTGTATTATCTATAACATACAATAAAACATGTAATACATAATGTATATATAATATAACGTAATGATAAAATACATAATTAACTATATTCTAATTCTAAAATAAGTAAATTAATAAATCAAAAACCGTTTACATTTTATTTCATGAGTTTGATAATGATATTCCAAATGCAATTTTTTTTCCGCACATGCAAGAGTCTCTCACCTTTATTATCATATTGAAATTACTTTATTAAGTACGTTATTCGCTCAGATTATAAAACAAAAGGCAGATGGAGCAAATCGCCGCCAAAGTACCTATTCAAAAGCAAATACAAGCACGCTCTCGTTTTAGTTATAAAAATGCCGAAAGTTAGTCGCAAAAAGTTAAATATAACATGAAACATCTTATTTAATTTTACATCAAGTAATTAAACCTGATATACTAAATACTGATACTGATATACTAAATAGTATAATACTATATATACTAAATATATAGTTACTCGTTACTAACCATTGTTAGGCGCGCACCATCTGCCTTTGTTTTATAATCTGAGGTTATTTATTATCGCATACGTAATTATAATCAATAAATAGGCATCGATAACTATCTTTATTAAATCACCTATTGCTCAATTATTGTTTATTATCCATTTTTGGGGTATCGTACCTAAGTATAAAACGGGACCCTATTACAAAGACTTTGCTGTCCGTCTGTGTGTCTGTCTGTCCGTCACTCGCTGAATAACCGCGGCTTTGAAGTTTTAAGAGATTTTTTTTTTATTTTTTCGCGTAGCAGGCAAGCGAGCAGGCGGGTCACCTGATGGAAAGTGACTGCCGCCGCCCATAAGCAATCGCGTTAGGGGCATCGCGAATGTGTTGCTGGCCTTTGAGAAATGGATGATGTATTTCTTGAAGTTCTAAGAGATTACGTATTTCTGTTGCCGCTACACCAGCAAATAAAAAATCGAGTTGAAGCAACGGTTAGCATGATTTTAAATTGTATGGGTGATGGATTTTTGGTTCATTTACTCTTTATCTTGTTTTTACGGAATCCTAAATGTAGCAATTCCGACTCGCACTTGACTGATTCTTGTATATTATTGCCCAATTCATTTTATGTTTATCATGAATTTTATCGAATACCCCATACGTTTTTTATCAATGACCGGTTTATCAGTAAATATGGTATTTTTTATCACGTTTCTGTATTCGTTCGTTTCGAAAAATTAACAACGTATAAAAAACAAAAGCACGCCGTACTCACGAAGACGTCCAAATATAATGGTACTAATACTGGTTTTATGTCAATATATAATGTAGTAGCGTTCCGCCAAAGCTTCTCCCGTGGTACTTATATACATACATACATTATAGCCTAGACCACTACATACATAAATACTTCTTTATACAATAAAAGTGAAATTATTTTTAATTTGCCCCCTTGGCACTCGCGCTTTCATCAAACAAACAAACAATATCTTCAGCTTTTAAATATTGTTATTTATTATATACATGTACAAACTAGATAATATTTTGACTCATTTGTAGATTCTGAAGAAAGAGTGAAAATCTTCTAAATCTGATGCTATCGAAAAGTTAGTGTGTAGCAACAACTAGTCTGATTAAGAAAGCTTGTATCGCATTTAACTTACTTATATATCTTGTAATCAATTTTCTTGTAATATAATCTGTGTAATTTGATAAGAGTAATTAATTAGTTGCCTTTTCCATTACCGATTAATACCTAAAACGTAAATATGATTTTTAAAATTTACTTTGCCTTGTACGCAATTTGTTTTATATTGATTAAAATCTTAAACTACAACAAAACAAGCCACATGGTTATTTAGTAGAACAGAATAGAATAGAAACTATAATTTAATAATTGAATACTGATTTATTTCCAAATAGGCTTTGTGATTCGCGTATTCTTATTTCTGAACGATGTATGCATATTGTCGTGCGGCCCTGAGTACCGATATTCACAGAGCCGACCGAAACCATTGTTTCTGTCTCTCTTTTTCTGTGGATTGTAAAACTGGGTCCGTGCGTTATTCTGCTCTTGTAGTCCCCTTAACCAAATATTCGGAAAACTTGGATATCGTCCAAGAAAGTCTTTTCTCTATTTCCCAACAACCGTCAAACTGTGCCAATATAAAGAGAGCACTTAGCAACAGCTAAATCATGTTTAATTGTTATTTGTAACGTGGCATTTTAATACTATTACTATATCATATTCATGTATTTATAGAACTCGGCTTACTACAGTTTTACTTATTAAGCATTATGAAGAAAAAAAAATAGCATAAGAAATCAATAGGTTTATTTAAAAAACCGTTATGTAAAATACAAACATGTAATGATGACATAATCGTCCTCATATCTGTATAAGTTACAGAGAAAGTTTCTGTAACACTCGTTTTCAGCGACGACCGCTAATCTTAGTACGACTAGCTTTCCACGGTGGCTTTACCCGCTTATTCAAAGGAAAAAAATATCCCGGGAACTTCTCTGCAAAGTTTCCGTTCCCGTAGATTTTCATGGATAAAAACTATCCGATGTCCCAGATGTGAAACAATCTCTGTATCAAATTTCGTTTAACACAGAATGACTGTTGCATTTATAATGTTATATATCAAAATATTAATTTTATCGTAGTGAATTTTTGTTTGAATAGAGATTAAAAAGTAAATTCTAAAAGGCAAATAGATAAAACATCTATATATATGTAGTTGAATATCAGATAAATTTTTCACCTAAATATTACTTCGCTATTCTGTAATGCGAGAATGCACAACCAAATTTAGTAAAATATTTAAATTTTTGTTATTAAGGCTTCCTTTTATTTTTTACATTTATTGTGTTGCTTTTAATAAATAGGAAATAATAAAAATCCTTAATGGCAATTATATTTTTTTATCATAAGGTATTATACATTTGAAGTATTAGGTACTTATCTAATCCGTTTATTAATTATCTATTAAATGAAATGTAAATTTATTGTACTTATTATTTGTTTAAGCATCTGTTTTTTTTAAAGGAGATTATCTGTTTCTACATCTGTTATCTGTTAGGTAGGTAACATGAGAAAATTCTTTGAAATCCAAAAAATTCCCTCCTATCATATCTATAAATTATATAAAATAATCAAAATAATCTTATAATTTAACAGTTATCTATAAAAATAATCTAACAATAAATTAATTCAATATATAACATATTGCATTTATCAGATTTCGTAGACTTCTATAAGTATCTTAACATACATTATTTTTTGTTAAAACTATAACTTATCTTGAATATTAGGATAAAGCGAGGCTAGTTAAGCAATTTTTTACTAGAAACTACAGATACTGTAATACTGTGCTACTCACGATAGTTCCGCAACAGCTCAAAATTTCTAATCTATCCCCATGAAAAGGGGCCATAGAACTATTTAAATTCAAGAGCTACAGCTGTTCAAATATGCCCAACGTATATGTATTTAACTATCACGAACCTGAAACTAAAACAAAAGTGAACTTATAAAATACCAGTAAAAATAATGGCCTAAACTAGTAAGTATATTTGCTCTACCTATAATAGGGATCAAAATTCATAACATACCCAAAATTCTTTCGTAAGAAGAATCTTAGTGTCTCGAGATCCTTCTCGAAACAAAAAATAAGAATCATTGTAATGCCTCCAGCTGAGAGAATTATGAGACATCATAGTATTCGGTACTCACGGACAGGGAAAGCCCCAAAATTACGTTCCATATATTAAATAAAACTGTAAAAGAAATCATGAAAATATTCCCAAAATTACGAAATCTATCATTGAATTTAGAACACTGTCTATATTAACAAATAATATAAACAATTTATGAAAACCGTAGCAGTAATAGTCGATTGAAACGTGACGCATGCTTTTCCATCAAACAAGAAAACGCCGGCTCCTGCTGTGGCTATTTGCGTCACAGGCAAACCACGTCCCGTGATCCTGTATACTTACGTTCCCCCGCACCTCTTTCACTGATTTCTGATTCGATCGCGTTGTATATTTTCGAGATAATAAGTGTTTCTGACGCTAGTTACCGCCCGGCGTGGCACATTTTTATCTATATACAGACCATTATGATTATTTTAATCAATTGGTGTTATTTAGTTAATTGGACGTCGTAAAAACCCAACGCATTTTTTGTATTGAAATAAATAATATCAAATTTATTGCTAAAAATATTAAACATTGCCTGTTAGTGAATGTTGTTACAAACAATGTTTAGAGCATTTGTTTTTAAATATATTTTTAAAGTTATTGAAATAGTTGGCTGAAAGATTTTTATCTTCGGTCCAGTTCCTGAGATTACCGCGTTCAAATTCTAATACAAAAAGATATCCAGTTACACACAATACAGAAGGGAAACTGTTTAAATTTTAAAGCACCTCATCCCGTTGGAAAATTGGTTGCGGAATTGATGCTATTTACTCGAGGGCTCAGATGACCTCCGCATTCTTCGTAACTCGTTTGAGTTCGACTTGCATAATCTCTGAGATATCGCATTCTTATAGTTCTTATTTCTTACTCAGACGACACTTCAAAGCTGTACATTCATCGTATCGACATAGAATACAAATGGTATCAAATAATTATAGAGGTAATTTTTGTTATAGATTGCGTTAAAATTAAAATATTCGAATTGTATTTGAATTTAGAATTATTTAACGTGCGAAATTGTGCCGAAATACATTTTACTATATTACATTTAATTAGCATAAAGTATGTAATTTATTGATATGTTTCATACTCTGCTGTATTACTATTTGTAAGCTAATAAGATTCCTTTAATTGAAGGAAGTAAAAGTTTATTTGAATTACGTTTATGAAATTACCTGCAAATATAGCATGTTGTAAAGTCGATAATAGATACAGTACAAGTCGAGGCCGAAAACATGGAAATTACCCTAAATTTGTTTTGCCTTGGAATGAGTCATAAAACGCAATACATATCATTGATAACATATCAGCTTTTTCAATTTATAAGCAGAATATATTGGGATGATTTTTAGAGAGCTAATCGTCTGCGGCTAATTGTTCAGGACAGACTTTTTTTTGTGTGATACTTCCCCGGAGCGATGTTTTTTTTTTATCAATAAAGCTTCAGATAAAGAAACTTTGAGCAAATTATTCTTATGTCTTATTTAGATTCATCCAACCTTTTATAGATCCAAAATTCAAACAAATATGTGAACTATAAAGTATAAACTTCGCTGTGTTAAAAATGTGATTCAGTTGCATGAAAGCCTTAAAAAAGACAGTGATGATTAGACGTGGAAAGAGGAACGTGAGCATGATAAGACTGGGAAGATGTGTTGCCTTCCTAGCCCTTGCTGCGTTTTTGCTCCCCTTTACCATTCTATTAATGGTCGCCGAGCAGCAGTATAACTTCACCTACAATTCCAAACGGGTGTTCTATCAAGAAGTGAGTATATAATTATTCTTCCTTGTGCTTTAAATAATGTCTCCGCCCGTAGCGACTTGAATCGAGATTTATTAAAGAGTAAATTTAAAACCAATATAGAAGGTTTGGGAAGCTCTGTAGATGTTAAAAATAGTAAGAGAAAATTAATTTGTATGATTCTGCGTGTAGGAAAATTAAAGACAATGTTTGCGTCGTTAAATTTCTTCAGCGCAGAATATAGGATTTTTTAGAATAATGTGAATGTATTTAGATGCTGCAATTAATAGTACATTTTTCTGTAGTTATTTATTTGCTCTTGTGTAATGTCTAGAATGTTTCATTTCTGAATGCTCACACGTGCAACTTAAGTATGTATATCAAATTCGAAATGTTTAATGTGTATCAATAATTAATTTAACATTAGTTTCGCCTCTCAATTAATGTTTGATGCATTGTTAATCAAGATTCAAGATGTGTGACAGTTTTCTTATTCATGTTGCTATTAGTAAGGGGGCGTCCATAAATTACGTGAGGTGTTTAAGGGAGGGAGGGAGTCAATCTTTCCAAATCTCACTTGGGGCAGAGGGGGTGTTTTAATAAATATCACGTATTTTTTTTTAACAGAAAACCGTGAAAATAAAGTTTAGTTAAAGTAAAAAAAAAATTCTAGAAAAATTTACATATGTCAAAACTTGATGTATTAGTATTCGTTATTTATCCTTTTAAATCCCGCGGACGGATGATTTTTTCTTTTCCTTTCTTAAATCCAATGGGTTCATAGTCAAAATATATTTCAAAAAATCTCACGTGAGATTTGGGGAGGGGGGGCAGAGAGTTAAGGAAAATCTCACCAAGGAGGGCGGGGGGGTCAAAAAATCCTGAAAAATGTCTCACGTAATTTATGGACGCTCCCTAATGTGTGAATGTATTTTAAATGCATGCTTACCTACCAATAGTTGCTTGCACGTTTCGTGTCGTGTCGTCTAGTCTAAAGTGAAAGAAAAACAAACAATTCGGTAAACTCTAGTTTCTTCTTTTCAGAGTGACTTCTATAAAATAAACGGGACGTTATATGCTCCCGTAACCACACCTTTTATTCGGACGCAGGTAAATAAATTCCGAATACCACGATTATGTGCACTTGCTTAAAACAATGAATTGAGACGACTCTGCACGAATAATTCCTTACAAAAATTAGCAATAGTGCATAATATTAGCAATCAGAGTATTTAGAACACTTTAATCTATCTTCTATTGATGTCTCTATTGGGAAGGTGTCTATGCTTTTAGACTGATAAAATCGTGTAAGTACCTACTAGTACTACTTTTAATATAATGCTTTTTAGTTCTTATGTATATAGGCAGGGGCCCGTTTGTTTTTTCTTACCCTTCCCAGTCCATTTGTCCTTTTTAGTCGTCATTCCATCCCTTATCTCTTTCCTCTTAAAAGCGGGCAGCGCATTCGCAGACACACAAAATCTACGAATGTTCATGGGCGGTAGTGATCGCTTAACTAAAATAAAAAAACGTAATTAATTGAAGAACAAGTTCATAACGATGACCTAAAACATATGTACCATATTCAAACAAAAGTGCAGTTAATATAAAACGAATGGAAATGTATGAATTAATAAGTAATCAATTTCGCTTCATTGATGAGCCGTGCCGTTTCAATCCGCACCTACCGTTGTCGAGAGAAAGCAGTTTGCACGCTATCGAGCGTTAATAGCTATCCAAGTGAATATACTGGAATCGGTTTGTGTTATGGAAAAAATATTCAATGTAAACGCTTTTATGTGTTTATTCGTATGCGTTTTATGCAGTTCCGCTAGAATAAATTGATTGCAAAGTCTGTTGCAACCGAGAAATAGTTTTTACCAAGATAGACAGACGTCTTCAGGCACGGTCATAAATCACATCTGTCTTGCTTTTTGCGTTCTTCTTTTGAATGTTCTGTATCTTGAATATGTATTAAAAAAGAATTAAACGGTTTCATTAAGACTGTTTTATGTCTTTATAGGAATATAATTCACGTGTAAAACCCATTTTTCACGGTTTCCCCGGTTAGAACAAGTTAGAATGTTAGTAGAAAAACAACAGCTTTAACAATAAAAATCAATAACATGATATATAACTCTCATGTTTGTAAGCAAACTCCTCTGAAATGGATTGAACGATTTTTAAGAATTTTTAGGTAGGTACATTTAGTAAGTATGAGAGAAGGTCGTTAGCAATTGATTGTACACTCAATAGCCCATTTTGCATTTTGCGTGCGTTTCTCAGAGGACGCATTTTTTATATGTAACGGGGGTTAGTAGAAACATTACTTCAAGTTTTGAGGTTGAAAAAAGGGTTTCACGCTTTATGATTTCATTATAATATGTAATAATATACAAAACAAAAACAATCGCTGAAAGTTGAGAATGACTCGACCGATTTGACTTCTTTTGATTTCGAAATATTCATGAAAGTTAAAGAAAGAACTATACAATGGGATAAGTAAATAATGTGTAAGATAAATGATTTATACAGCTTTTTATTTATATTTTATGATACTCGTAGAATCTGATAAATTTTATGCATATGTATTGACAGAAGATTCACGCTTACCTAAAAGTTAGTCTTAGGGCCTTCGAGCTAATCCATCTCCTTTTGAAATCAATTGCTTTCAGATTTAATTATCTACTATCCAGTTAGAAAGATTCAGCCACCGCCACCTAACGCGCTTCGACGACCCTTAATTTTTTCACTCCCCTCTAGGACTTCAGTGCCCTGAAGACTGGGTCAAACTGATGATAACAAATTTTACAGAAACCTCAACTATATTTTTTTCGGTGATAATGGTTTTCGTAGAAAGTCAAGTTACAGCAATTTACAATGTACCCATAGTACAGTAAATAAACTACATACATAAGCCGACACCAACCACATACATAAGCCGCAAAAACTAATCTCATATTTTATTCATTTTTAAAAATGAATATCAGTGCATCTCATATATCAATTTCTTTAGTTTATTATCTTACTAGCTGCATCCCGCGGTTTCACCCGCGTAAGTCGGTATCCAGTAGAAATATCGGCATAAAAAGTTACCTATATGTTATTCCAGTTGTCCAGCTGTCTAGGTACCAAGTTTCATTGCAATCGGTTCAGTAATTTTTGCGTGAAAGAGCAACAAATACACACATCCTTACAAACTTTCGCATTTATAATTTTAGTAGGAAGTAGGATATTAAATTTTACTTTATCGATATTCGAATCACTGTTTTGAAATCGCAAATCGGAATTTTTAGATAGCATAGTTCTTATAATATTGTTATATCATTTTACAACATAGGTGAAAAATATATATCTATTGCGTATTATTGTAGTTGCATAACATTTGATAAAATAAATCGTTATATTACACCCATATTTGAAGCTCAGTAAGCCGACATAAACCTAAATGCTTAAAGAATCAAGATATGAAATCTGCATGATTAAAAAAAGAGGATGTTTTCCAAGAATTGCGTTATTTGGATATATTTCTTATCGAAATCAAACATGCTTTCAATATACATATCTGAGAGTAGACTGAGAATGAAGGTTTATGTATATTTTGTTTTTTTTTTTAATTTTCTTCAATGTTTCTAAGGTATAGAAAATAAATATATATATTTGTCTCGATGTTTTTTGTTGGTGATAATTAGTAGAACGGGTTCTTAATGAGTAATCTTATCAAGGTTTCTGTTATTGGTAATTAACTGTCACTATAATAATGTTTAAGTAGAAAACGTTTTCAACAAAAGAAGAAAACATTGTAATAGTGACGTGAAAAATCACGATTTTGCAATTCATTTATACTTCGAAAACATTTTTTAGGGTTCCGTTCCAAAAGGAAAAAACGTCTGTGTGTCTATATATCTGTCCGTCTGGTCTGGACTGGTCGCCAGGCTGTATCTCAAGAACCGTGATAGTTAACTAGTTAAAATTTTTAGAGATAAGTATTTCCCTACCGCTATAACAATAAGTTACAAAAAATCGTGATACGGTTGTCACTGTCATAAATTGGATGAATTTTTATTATTAAACCGTCTTTGTTTAATAAAAAAAATTCATCCAATTGGAAAATGGACTGGGAGAAGCGAGAGATGACAGAAAACGGACCACCGGCTACCCCGCTAACCATATGAAACATAATAGCATGCTACTATTTCACGTCGGTTTTCTGTGGGAGTGTGGTGCTTCCCCGGTGCGAGCTGGCCCAATTACTGCCGAAGCGTGCTCCAATCCCACATTTTTTTATGAATTGCTCTTTACCTTTTTTGTACGGTCAATCTCAGTGTGGCGAGTCCGTCACGCAATTAACTGAATTTTCTGTGTTGGTATTATCTGCAATGAGAACGGTTTTAACAAAGTAATAATGAGGATTTTCATTAAGGAGAATAAATTAGCATAATTGTTTCAGTATTAGAATTGATTCAAAGGCCGCTTTGAAGGCATTTCATAATGATAGTTTAGTTTTTTCCCCAATTTTCGCAATTATAATCGATTTCTAGATCAAAGTCGACAGAAAATACCAATCAGAGTGAACAGCACGCTAAGACATCATTTCTATTTGTGTTATAATATATAAAAAATGCAGTTGGGCTTTTAAATTTCCACATCGAGGGTTCCAAATTTATATCTAAGCCAACAGGAAATGCCTATCAGATTGAAAGAGTTTCATAAATTTAATGATAAGCTAATATCTTTCGATATCTTTGGGAGAAGCGAAACTATATCTATCAAAACTAATAAATACCACAAATAGATTATCTACTTCGTTATCTCCTATTCTCGGTAACAGTAGTAGGTATAATTTATTTAATGTCGAAAAGATATAGAGCTTCATTCAACATATTATATGTTGTAGGGTTGCCCGGTCGCTATCTAGCAATAAGGCCCCCTTTTGAAATGTCCTTTAAGTTTTTGTTCGCAATATTATCTGTATTTTGTTCGCAATATTTTTTTTATTCAATCATTCAATCATATTTTTGAACTACTACTACCTAGTACGATAATTTTGTTTATAAATGACAAAATGCTTGTCATCTATTCGTATTCTATACTACTTAATCCGTCCGGTCATGAAAATATAGTAATAATTAAAATTCAAATGTACATTATTCTCCATCCAGCTGAGATTTGGTTTTTTCAGTTGGATGCGAAATTTTGTACCTTTGTGTAGATTGACCGGACTGTAATTCGTCATTGATTATACAGATTTTATATTTTCAATAAAAAATTGCCTCGCCTTATTATAAGTAGACCAAATTTAAATGTGACCGCACGGAGGCAACAGCTATCAAATATAAAAATAATCATCCAAAATGGTTCACCCAGTCTAAAGTTCTGAGCTAACAAAGCTAACAAAAATAGAGTCGTATTAATAACATCCTCCTTTTTTTGAAGTCGGTTGAAAATGAATAGATGACAAGCGTTTTGCCACTTGTCTTGGGCTGCAGGTTTAATATCGCTGTTCTATACTGTAGCATGAGGAATGTATGTCATAAGCTTTGTTGATGGCAGCTGACAAATTTCGTCATACAAACCTGTTACAAGCAGGCTTGAGGCTTCCACATATAATATTCTTTAGTCATCGATTACCTAATAATATTATCAATGTCGCAGCCGCTTTCGATGTTTGTTTTCCTTGTTAACTGACTGTGTCAATGAATTTCAATGTAATGTTACTGAATGGTTGCAAATAATGGTATACAACCAATTGTGTGTTCAACACACATAGTAAATTTTGTATGGGATTTCAATCTTTTTCTCTTTGTGAACGATTTTTTCAAACGTAACCACTTCAAATTATTATATTATTAATTTACTACCATAATAATATCATATCCAATTTTACACAGAAATCGGAATGAATTTCTTATTTGACTTTTATTTTCGAGATCTTTAAAACAATTAAGAGATATAATAATTTGGATTATTTTCGTGAATTGATTGGAAAGAAATGTTAATTTGAAAACAAATCTAAGAACACTCTTACATTTGAATGTATTAGGTACACGGTGCGCAAAACGTAATAGAGTACGAAATAATAAAATGAACATCCAATATTAAACCTCGAATCATTATATCTACCAGCATAATTTGGCATAGGCGATGCACATGAGCTTCGGCAAACAGCCAGAATATTATATATGTATGTATGATCCACCCGTTATAATTAAATATATTTCTAAAGCTTGTCAAACACAATTTGTATTCAAGTCCTAACTTTGGGTCAACGACATAACGGGGCGATTACAGTACAATACAACCGTACTGTGTGAGAACTTTTACAATAATAGACGAATGTACTCGTAAAAACGCCTGCTTATTGCATAAAAACTTACATCTTTATTTTTAGAAATATTATACTTTGACCGTTTGTTCCACTCGAATAAACTATAGGGAGGGATATTGAGATGTTTTTTACAAATTTCGTAATGACACATTTTTGTGGGTGAATCTTGCGAGAGCTTGAAATATTGATATCATACAATACAATACATGTATGAATGTAATAAATGTCAACTCCTGATAAACTGAAGTCCGTTTACTTCGAAAGAATTTTTCGAAAATATTTATCATATTATGGAATTCAGGGAAAATGAAGGTATGAAAAAAGAGCAGCTGTCCCGTTGATTTCAGATAAACGGCAGTTTTTTTTTTAACGCAAGGCTATAAAAAAAATTTGAAACACAAGTCAGTTTATTCAGTCATGTGAAACACTGAGTGAATATAAAAATACAAGTACTCTATCTTTTGAGTACATTCTCTGATCTTGTGACTTGCTCATTTTTTGCTCGATTTTAAATACTTATTTCCGACGAAAGATTCGTGTAATCAACACGAAGGCCACGTTTTTTTCAACAACCGTTATTTTGAGTTTTTTTGCAAATAACTGACCTTATGCACTTGCAAAAAGCGATTGTAATTGTATATTTAGTGGTATAGGATCGGTTAGCGAATACGATTCGCACATGAACTTTGTAAGAACTATGGGACATATTCGCTTATTTATTTTTTATCCCCAGGTTACATGTATGGATATATAGATACCCTTAATAATATTTTTTCTATTGAAATTTAGCGTACCTTTATGTTGAACCTAATTCTGTCTTCATCAAAATCTTTCACCTTATCCATATATATGAAAATAGCACAAAATAGCACAAAATAATGAATGACTCCCGCTGCTGAAATCGTTGTCCTCGGCGATTTTAATGCCCACCATGCAGAATGGCTTGGGTCACGATCCACTGACCACGCGGGTAGATCTGTCCATGACTTCGCTCTTGCCTATAATCTCACTCAATTGGTATCATCGCCCACGCGAATTCCCGATGTTGAGAATCATACGCCTTCTATGTTGGACCTGCTGTTAACTTCCCACCCTCAAGGCTATCAGGTTAACATTGATGCTCCTATGGGCTCTTCTGACCACTGCTTAATTAGGAGTTCAGTGCCAATTTCGCACTTTTCTCGGCCCCCACGTGCGGGCCACCGTCGCGTTTGGCACTATAAGTCTGCAGATTGGGATGGGATGCGTACCTATTTTTCATCCTATCCATGGGGCCGTGTTTGTTTCTCTGCGAATGATCCTAGTGCGTGTGCTGACTCGGTTGTCGATGTGGTTCATCAGGGGATGGAACTCTTTATTCCTAACTCTGTTGTGCCCGTAGGTGGCCAGTCCCAGCCTTGGTTTGG
>NC_052115.1:4586676-4645411 GCF_012273895.1 Zerene cesonia | reverse complement strand
ATTCTATGTATAGTTATAGATGACACTGACGATACCATGGCATAATTACTTACTTTACCAATTAATGTTGTAATGTAATAACAACTTCGGTTTACACAATTGAGTTTCACATAGCAATGACTCATATGTTTTATATGAATTTCGTTACGTAATCAAATCCTTTCAATGATGCCTTTTGTCTACAATAAATTAAATAATAGTACCAATTCACCAATACTTTATAGATTTGGAATACAAATTACAGGGGCATTAGACACTTTATGTTATTTTTGAGATGTAAAAAGTATTTATTATGGGAAACATTGGTTGAATATAAAAAGACAATATTTTAAATCGAATACGGCGAAAACGTCATACAAGAATATCAACGTTTGACTACTTTTTCTAGAAATAGAGATACCGCAGCGCTATGTCTAAAACCACAGACCGCTACATCGGTTTGCTTCTTCTGTATATATATATGTACTAGCTGCACGCCCCGGCTCCGCCCGGGTTGTCATTTATCGTAATTAAAATTATTTAAACTATCCTATCTCTCAAGTTGGATCGAACTGCACATGGTGTGCGAATTTTATTATAATCGGTTAAGTGTTTTAGGAGTCCGTTGAGGACAAACATTGTGACACGAGATATATATATATTAAGATATACTTTTTTTTTAACATTTTTAGTTCAATTGCATTGAAGGTCAATAGTTTTTTTTCCTTTTTGGCATTTCCTGATCCGACTTAAGTAAGCGTAAGCTTACAATAAATATACCCGAGCTTTTATACAATTCAGATCTTTATTAATAGGATTTAAATTTTTAAACAAAAATAAAAGATACAATTATCAAACATAAAAAAGTCTGCACAATACTATTTATTTTATGTTGAAAATGAAACTAATTTATACGTGGCAAACCTGTGAGGCGTGTTTGATCTTACAATAAGGGAATTCTAAAAAATGAATCACCATGGAATCGTTTGTGGAATCTGACAGCAGCCGAAGTCTGCACACGGTAAAACGCTTTAATATATATTATTATTTACAAAATTTTCGCCGATAAAATTCGTAAAATAAGTACATCGCCATGCGTGCAAACATCTAAATGGCTATGTTCACGCTAAACAAATAATTTTAAGAATAGCATGAATATTGCGGCTAAATGCATTGCCGTTAAATGTGTCGAATATTATGTTAGTCGATTAACAGGGCGTAAAATTATTACATAAGGGTTAACGAAAATTTTTATTTTATGCTGATATGATTGATATATTGAATTCGTTAGTTTTTTTTATATTTATACTTCAACATATGCAGAGCAAAAACAAAATTAATAATGTATATTTTACCAACGTCTTTTGTTTAGACTAAATCATTCATCCGTCTTAAGAATAATTAATTATACATAAGAACAGAGGCAGATATGGTAATAGATAAATTACTCGCTTAAATATTAGATATATTATGTTAATTTTTTCCGAACTACTTTTAAGTACTATTCATTTTCCAGCCAACATACACTTAGGTACGTACTACGCTTGTGACCAGTTGGTAATATACGTACCGCTATCATGAATGCTTTTCATTACGTTCACATTCTATACTCGTGTAATTATAGTCCAAGCCTATTATTTGTATTGAATCAAAAACAATTTGTCGGCCGCTTTGTCGGGCCTAATAAGTCCACTGTTCGTCATAATGATCCATTGTATCGGTATACGACCGTTACATTGTGAAGATAGCGGGTTTGGAGTCTATGGTTGCAGTTGATATCCTTTGCGGTAAAGGTTTCGGTTGCCTGTAGCGCTATTTTTTATAACTACTGCCTACACAACTGACGATCCCAAATGATAGATTTCTCAATTCATAGCGTAGGTCGGTGCTTTTTTTTATTTTACACGACTGTCGGTCAATATCAACTCATGTTTTAACACGCGTTAAGCAAATAATGAAAAAAATTGCCCTATTATTGATACGTACTATGTACATTGTACGTGTATCTACTTTATACCCATTTTTTGGAATAATTAGGGCAATACAAAACCTTTATACTCGTACCATAAATACTGACAAAAAATTTTTTGGCTTTTACAATGACGCAAAATTAAAAAGAACTGTCATTTTTATCCAAAATAATCTTATTTCAGCTCTTCTCATGAGAATATGTGTATTTCTTGCTAAGATAAATGATAATTTATGTAGGTAATCAGACAAATTTTTACATTAGATATTTATGTTTGTTTGGAACTTTTCTGTATCACTATAATACAACAAGATCAAAACAATTACTGAAATGTTTAACACTTATTTGTAAAATAAGACAATCTGCAATATTTTTATAGACATTGTGATAATGAGCACTATTCAACACGCAAAGGCCTAGTTTTAAAAGTGCCTTTGCAACAAAGGATTCATTCTTAGAAAGTACTATTCAAAGCATCAAAGAATGGCTAATGAAAAGTTTGCGTATTAACCACTAAGCTTCGCATAGCAACTCATCACTTACCCCATTTCTAGAGATCTGGCAAGTTTCTTATAACTCTTTACGAAAGAAATCGAGTAACCTTGTCTATGGTAATTCAATCGGAAATAATTTTGTCACATATAGAAATTTTAATTTTTAGTTTTATAGCATTGAAATGCTTTATAAATCCTGCCTCGTGATCAAATTTTTTCTATTCTATCAAAATTTCTCACATATAGAAATTCTTATAAACATACAATTTTATAAAAAATTTTTAAGATTGTTAGTAGTACATACAGATACATTACATGAATTTGATAAATCTGGGAATATTGTTTATAAGCTATTTTGTTACAAAATATATGATTATTCATTCAACTCTGTCCCGAATGCGCGGATTTCATATATTATTGTGATGTACATATTTCAACAAGTCAATAAACAATTAGAATTTTTGTTTGAATAAAACATAAAGTAAATCTTCACAAACAATATATGTATGTGTAGGCATTAAGTAGGTAAAATGTAATGGATCCCTTATGTAAACCCAAGACACCAAGAACATCCAAGATAAACATCTGTTGTCAATATTTCTGCTACCAATTTGTTAAAACAGATAACAGTAGACTGTTGAGAATCAATCATGCCAGTCTATAAATATTAATAGTAAGAAATCCTTGGATAGCTACATCCCTAACTACGGAAAATAAATCGATCTTTAACCATGATTACCTATTCTAGCATTTTCTTTCTCGGTCTATTTATATTTGTTAGTAGGTAGTTACAATAATCTAAAGTAAGTTTGTACCTAAAGAATAATACAAAAATATGATTATTAATCATACATTGTTAATCCTAAAGCCTCATTGTTAAACAATGAGGCCTTAAAATCTTGAAATATTTGAACACCTGTCAGAACAAAAACATTGAAAATACAATGCCTTTTTGTTTTGTATGTAAAATAAAACTATTGAAATAGCTCTGAAATATAAAATAGATGTTTAAATTTGAGCATCAAACAACAATACATATTTCACCAGCCGTTAGTCCTGACTACTCCCGGGTTGCCCAGGATAAAAAAATTACAAAATAAAATAATCAGTAAGTATGAGCCTTCTTAATGGCATAAAATTCACAATGTTTTCATATATATAATCTTTTCTTTTTATTACATCAGTAGGTATACATATAATCCGTGAAATAGACTTTTATATTATTCGTCACAAATCTCTTTTAATAAAAGCAAGACTAAATATAATTGAATATTTACGAACAATAACTGGAATCTTTTATTGCAAGGGTTGAGATTCAACGCCCACGTTATTCTGAATCTAATGCATAATTTAATATAAGGGATTCGTATACTTGCAAACAAATATACAATGCATAGGTATTATAAATTATAATATATCCTCCTTTCATTAAAAGTATAGGTATGCAATCTTGTAAAATTACGCAATTTGTAATTTTTATAAGATCTAGGTAGATACTCTGTTAAGCTTCCTCACTTCCTTACGTTAATGAAATACGTTATAACATCATTATGTCATTGATAATATTATAATAGTATACGTTATGTAAAACAGTGGTGCTAATTGGAACGAAAGGCCACTATAAGAAGTATGATAAATGACGTAAAGGTATTTGAAAATGTTATCGATTTTTCTCTAAATTCTGTAACAATGAACACAAAACTCTGCATTTCAAATTAAGAAAAAAATCGTATTATACTTATGTATTTTGATACTGTATTGCCAATCTCAAATACATATTAAAACCATAATACGCACGCGTTGTCCAACAATAATAGGTCATGAAAATTCTACGAACAAAACTTCCAACTCTCAAGTTTGAACAAAGCCTGAGTTTCCATAGAGTTAACATATTTCTAGTGCATTTGCAAGGCCGGTGACTACCGCATTGCGTCGTTTTCTCACAATGCACCTAAATAACACTTCTCGTACGCTTAAGACAATAGAACGTGAAACAATCTTAACTTTCATTTACATTCGTGCTTTTAATTCTGAGGAAACTGATCTCCTGCTGTTGTAGTAGTTTCAGAATAGAAACAATTGAATGTAGAACTTATAAGTGTACAATAAATTTTGCACATTGCATGGTTTAACGAAATGTTTAAAGTGATAAAAGTATTGCTTCCTTCATCAATGTGATACAACAAAGGTTTTGTATCTGCAATGGTGGTCAGATGAACATGTTAACAATAAAACATAGAAGATTAGAGATTAGACTAATAGTAACTATGTTCCGTACCGCACTCAATATCGTAAAGTTTAATAAAGAATTTTATAAATTACTAATTACTCGCCCTGGTTCCGAATGAGTAGACATTTAACGTAATTTATATAATATAAACTATCCTCTCTTTTAAAATGGATCAAACTGAACAAGGTGTGCAAATTTGATTAAAGTCGGTTGAGTAGTTTAGGAATCGGGAACAAACAACGGGACACGTAATTTATACTTTTAATATTTTATGAAATAAATACGCGTATATTTTTTATGATAACAAATACAACATACTTTTAGTATAACAACAATAAATTAAACCAAAAGTCGCGTGATTTGTATTTTAATTTTTGAATTTAAAGTCACAAATATACAAAAAAATGTACGCTGTGGTTCAATGCATTTAATAAAACGAGGCGATATTTGCTTCGCTGCATTGATGTGTTTACAATGACTTTATTGTTGGGAAGCAATTAGGGTCAACGAAAGTACGAGAAATAACACAATATAACGGCCATCGAAAATGGTCGGCCGTTCAATCGATTTTTGCGAAATAGCGTTCATAATCGTGATAACAGCGTTGATACGGTAATGTGTTTGCGTTGCGGTACATCGAACATAGTATATATATTTATATTACTTTGTTTATCTCATAAATACTGAAATTTGAATGCAAGATAGTACTTAGTGACTTGGTCCGTAGGTAGAGGAAGCAAATGTAGATAACATTTATTTTAATGTTTGTAAAATGGCGATGGTTTTTTTTTTGTTTTTTGATTTTTTATTAGTTACATTATCTGTACTGGTCGGCTCTTTGGTTTCTGCCGATAAATCGAATGTTAGGTTATTTATTGTAGTGTATTATTTTATTCTATTTATATAGTGTAGCATTCAGAGGTTACGTGAAGTAAATACCTGTGACAAAATTGGTTGAGCAGTTCCAGAGAGAACATTTTACAAACATACATACTATTATGATTTTATCATATTTGTACCAGTGTATATACTATTTCAAACCTTCTAATTTACTCCTGTAGGTTTAGATTCTAAGCAAGCTAAATCCTTATATATGATTTTTGTAAAGCTCCAGTTTGTACATCGTGTATTTGAATTCAATAATAAAAGAAAGTACTACTAAACTAGTACTAAATAGTAAGCAAGTAGTACTAAATCAGTATTTTTGTCGCATATTACTGAGTACGGATATTGATTATCGTTGACCTGCAAGCCTCCTAATGCTCAAACAAAAACAAAAGTCAACATTAGTTTGAGCCCGTTCTCGGGTTTTATACCTACTTAAACACAATATCTTTTGTATGAAAGCTGCAAAAAAAGATTAATACCTACGTACTGTTTTGTAATTGATACAGTATTAAAAGAATAACACTCAAAACACACTGAAAATGCACATTTCAATGGATACATGAAACTGACACATATGCATAGCCGACACTATTCGCTGGCATTAACTGGGCTAACAAAAACTCGGATGCAGCTTTGTTCCAGATCCAAACGAATTTCCATTACAAATGCGAGCAAAGCAATGGATAGCGAGTATCTACACGGCATACGTTAGCTTAATTTGATTTCCTCACGTCACTGTATTTGACGTAAAGATTAATAGGTTTGTGACGTTTGTACAATAAGTTCACAGTTTTCCCGTAATCGGATTTGTTGGGCATAAACTGCTGTTTTAAATATATATTTTTATAATATGTCATTATTTGCCAAGGAAATGTCGCCTGATGTTTCGCTCTGGAGGATGGTAAGCGCTCCTCCGACCATAAACATTTGCAGAGGCCATACTTAAATGGATTTGCTATAAATTGAGGTCTGAAATAAAACCTGTTATTGTAAATAGAAATGTTATATTTTACTAATACAACAATTTTTCAAACTTCACATACTGTGTTAAAACTCCAAAATATTCATATACTCAACATGTCAACCTTGACCTGATGCTTCGTTGGATAGTGGTTAGGAATTTTAGTTGCCTGGCTACAAATCTAGAAGTGCCACATCGGAATTCTGGGATGACTTAGCTATTTACCATATAGCCGATTTTTTCTCCGTTAAGTGGGATCATTCGCCCTTGAAGACTGTGACTGTTCCACGTGATCGTTCACTTTGATATGCACTATGTAACCTTCTACTAGTTTAAGTCCCGATTACTCGTTGCTGCCAAAATTCAATGCATTCAAGACTACGATAGAGTGCTACATTTCTTCGATAAACTTGATTCAAACAACCAATATGTTTAATAGAATATAATATTCAATAATACCACGCCTCAAAGTGATTCATTACTGTGAACAATATCGTGGGTAACTAAAATAGGCGAGCCTTGAAATATGTGATCGCAAAAAATATACACCGGCAATGACGTAACATGAACGAACAGAAATAATTAGACAAGTGACCCATTTCAGTAATTATTTTTGTAATCGTGTAATGAGTGCGAATTCCCACGTCGCAAAATACTTTATAAACTGTAATAGCCATCATAAAGAGCATTTATTCATGGCTATAAACATGATGTAGCTGACTCTCAGGAATGTTTTAGGTATTTTGTTTATATACCTATGTTCAATTACCGTCGACTAGTGGTATCATAGTGCATGACATTGGTTATCAGTCAACAATCATTAGATATGTGAAAATATTATTAGATCATTTATGGCTGTATCATTTATTATTAGATCATGTATGGTGAAGAACTTTATTAGATCATTTATGGCTTTACGGTTGGTAAGTTAGGTTTTGCCTCCGCTGTGTACAAGAAAATATAAAAAATCGATATTAGTATGCAAATATAAAGAGGCAGGGGGAAACTACCCAGACAGCACACGAGCAACCGTCATAGGGGACGACATTTCTTACGTTATATCATTGGTGACTGCTAGCATAATGTATTATTTTCCTTATTTCTTAAATTAGTGGACTATGACAATTTTTACATACATTTACATAATTTGAGTTTAAAACTTCAAGTGGCACAGTGTAATACTTTGAGGTCAGTGGCTTTAATCATCATTCAATTAAGGTAAGCCTTCAGACAAAAAACTCGCTTTTATGAAAGACACGTTCCACTTACTGCCAAGTTCAGAGTCAGTGAGACAAATACGGTAAAAACCGCAAAACCTGTACAGATTGATTCCTATGGCAAGCCTACCTTATAAAATGGCCCTTTTATGAATCTTCGGAATACTCGTTTCTGATTCATGATTTTTTTTTGCTGGTGAATCCAGTTTTTTGGAAGATTTCTTTATACGAACAAACTATACATCAAGTCAATATTTTTTAGACTTTTGTATATTTATACTTTTTAAGTCTTTAATGTTTATTTGAGTAGGATTTCGATATAATAAAACTAATGTCATAATGTATATTATAATACATAGTATATATATATACTTACACACTAGCTTTCTGCTCCTGGCTTCGCCTACGATGTCAAAGGAAAAGATAGATATAACCGGGGTTTTATCCGCATCGCTCGAGTCTCAAACAATCTTTTTACCAATTAACATGTAAATCGGTTCAGTGTTTTGGGAGTAATGAAGACTTTTTTTGCTATTGAACAAAACTAGCCCATACGTGTTACAAAACTTATGTACTGTTTTTTTGTATAAACTTAATAAAACTATTTCTCAATACTAATATATTTGTCGGATAGGACTAGGACGGGCGTAAGACGAGCGGGACGGTCAGAAATTGTCCAGCCGTCTCTGCGACAGAAAGTCTCCTGGGAACTGTACCGCGTTGCAATTTCAAGTGTAAAATTAAGTTAACGGTTAAAGTGATTTTGTCATTTAATTTAAATTTGAATTACAACCGACTTTCAATTTGAAGTAACTTTTATTTCCCTTGCTCGTATCCACTGCCTACAACGCTTGGAAGCATGGCCGAAGACTTTCCCTCCCACCTTCTGTCGATATATTTTACTTTATTACTAGATGTGTGTGTACGTTTTTATCCACGTGCGTTGTAATTATATAGGCTATAGTCTACCTTAATAAATGGACTATGTATCCCAAAAAAAAAATCAATTAGAACCATTATTTCCTAAGTTTGCGCGTTCAAATAAAACAAAAATTTCAACTTGATGTTATGAATCAATACTAATATATAGGTAGATATAAATGTATAAATTTTTTTCAATTTCATTTATTTGTTCAAATGCAATATATTTATTACGATTGAAGGTAAAACTTGCGTGGTGGTGAACCTTGACACTGATCCCACAAACAGCGGCAATTTAAATAGATGTGAATTTTAAGAAATATATAAACGACATGTGTGTCTGTTGTATACATGTTCATAAAACTGCAAATTAAATATTCATTTCATCTGAATCTCATAATATAACGATAGCGCAGATATATTCAGCACTTAGTGCAGAGACAGAAAAATTGTTCGAACACATAATTTTGTTTGATAATTTTATTCTACTACTAATTCTACTATCTAGCCTTTTCTTTCCTTATCTATTTATTATACTCATGTGGTATAACGAATTTTTAAATTAAATTATAGCTCTCTATAATAATAATGTATAAAGTTCGGCACTATATTAAATTGGATATAAATGTGAACTGCAAAATTATTATAATTTTAATGTAACGCTGGCACGCAGGGATAAAGGGATAATCTATCCTGTATGTGTGACCACATTAAATTATACTCGAGGAAAACCTAAATAACCTTGCATATCTATTTATACCAGCCAATAAAGTTGTCTCGTTATTAAGTAATTTAATACGCAGTAATTATACAGTTTTTACAAATTTAGTTATGGGTACCTAACACCTAAAAATAAATGTTATGCAAAATATTTATATTTTTTTATATAAAAGGAGAAACATATACAACATTAGAATGCATCTTAATCATCATTCTTTCACATCGCAGCACAACTTACTAGAAGTATTTCACATGCTTTTTGTGTTTGGGGATAGAAGGCTATAGAATGATATAGGGTATTTATTGCTTCGAACCAACATCGGTACATCGGTACAACATTTAGTAGTATAAAACGAAATTGATTTCAAAGTTTTGGTTATGCACGTGCCACGCTTTATTGCGTGCTCTATATGACAAGGTGAGATGATTTCAATTATTTTTTTGTTTTATATTGTAGTTCAAGGTATGCACAAATAATTAATTGAAACATTGAGTGTATGTTGTATAGTGAGATTATAAGCGGTGCCCCGCGGATTAACCTTCGTCGTACATTATGTCATATAACCTATACTAATATTATAAAGCTGAAGAGTTTGTTTGTTTGAATGCACTAATCTCAGGAACTATAGGTCCGATTTGAAAAATTGAAAAACTAGATATCTCGTTTATTGAGGAAGGCTATAGGCTATATGTGTACCATAAGTGAAGGCGGGGTGGACTGCTAGTATACCATAATTTAGTATATAATCTATATCTATCCCACAAATGGACTATCTAACACTGATCCTAATTATTCAAATCGGATCAGCAGTCCCTGAGATAAACACGCTTAAACAAATAATCTCTTAAGTATAAGTAGGTTACCGTAAGTACGGAATTAAAAATTTCCAATAAAATTGTGGTGTCCCTGCGGTGCCCTTGTCATAGTAATGTAGTCTGTCATAGTAATGTCAAATTCAATTAAATAAGTAATTTATTTATTTAAAACTACGATTTTACACGACAGACGGACGGATGATAACGACCCGGAAAATTTTATCTTCCGAAACACTTCACCTTATCACATAAAAGTACAAAAAGAAATATATAAATCGGCCAAGCCGTTTCGTAAACGAGACAAAATTCAGTCACATTATTGGCAAGTCAAAATTCTTTTCCTTCCTGGCTGTTACGGTCACGTGATAATCCAGTAAAGTGAAGTCCCGTGTCCCCTACTGGGGTATGGGGCAGATGATATACATCTGTTTCACTGATCGATTTTCTTAATGGACAAGTAGGTGATCAGCCTTCTGCGTCCTGCCAGACCGAGACATTTTTTTTTTTATTGTCCCACCGCGAATCGAACCCAGGACCCCTCGGTTCTACGCTCACGCGTTTACCACTGTACCAAGGAGGTGATAATCCAGTGGGTAAGTTAAAAAATATAATACCGTACGATGGGATTGAATTGTGTGCCGTTAGGCATTTTACGTGTTTCATTTGTAAGTACTTCGCATGTCGATAAAGGATTCGTGTTATGAATAGCGATGTGTTTAAACAATCATCAACAATCGACATAATGCACAATATATGATGTATACTATATTCTCATACATGTTTTATATTTATAACCTTCACGTTTTTCAAGCTAGCGTGTGGGTAAGTACTCCCATTCTAATCTAATAAAAACATGATCAAACGAGCATCATTTACCGTAGTGTGATAGACCCACATTTAAGGATTCTGTAGTTATCAAAAACCCCTTTATGGTTTCGCCATAACCGTATGACCGACTGACCATGTTGTAGCTCTTATTGGTTGGAAAAATAGGTTGAATAAAATCTTGAAAGAAACATTTTATGGTACCCTTTTTGTAATGTGAGGATCTTTCAAAAACGTCGGAAGACCGTTTTTCTGTTTAGTACATCGTTTTTGACTTATTTAGTATAGCTGCCTATCAAAATTGAATTATAGTGTCAGTTTTCGATAGATAAGTTTTAGAAGGGCCTCGACCAACTAAGAGGTTGTTGTTAGAAAATCATACGATAGGACCCAGTCTATACATTATAACGAAGTTAAAACAAAATCTATCACACTAGTTTACAAGTTATCGTCGCCCAATTGTGTTATAGACGAAAGTTTTGAATAACTCCATACAAATTTCGTTAGATGGCATAAGGTGTCTGTTGTATCGTGCTTTTGTTTAATTTTCGACCGACGCGCGCTCGTGCGGTTTTGGTCATAGCCCTTCGCTTTTCTTCAATATTTAAGAGAAGAACTTTTGTTTTTATTGTTTATCTTTCTAGTCTTCGTCTGTTTCGTAAGAAACTATAAAAGTCGGTCACGCGTCACGAAGTTTTTTTTTGTATTGATTAAAATACAGCAAGAGAAATAGATAATCTGTGAAAATTTTGGCTTTCTACTTATCTCGGTTCACGCGGTACACTGATTTGACAGACAAACAGAAGGACGGACAACGGAGTGTCAGTAATAAAGTTTCTGTTTTTACGTCCTTTGACTACGGTACCTGATACCGGTGTACCGGAACCGTACCGGAATATTTAATCGTATTGGTTCGAACTACAAGCCAGTCCGGTAATATCTATTTACGTAATTAAATGGCTATAACTGGTAAACAATTGGCTAGTAGTAGTTTATGTAAATTGTCCAAGAATTACAATAGAAGTTAGCATTTCTATCCTATGCTGAACTAAGTAGAGCGAATTATATAATGGTACTTTGCATGTGTTGTTTAGTTTTTTATTATTAACTAAATAGACAAAATTTTATACATAGTTTATCCACACATTCATCCTGCAAAGGTTTTTGTAAAACATCGAAATTTATCTGCTCGTATCATAAATGTCATAATTTTAAAAAGGACTACAAAACAATGAAATAAGTAACGAATGAGGTCCCGGGCTACAGCTAGCAATTTATCGACCAATAAATACTATGTAATTAATTATACAACAAGGAATAATCTTGGATTATCCGGCGATATACATTATCAGTCAGTAATAAATACCTATATTATCGTATATAACCTGTTAATCACAATAAATCATTTTGAATTTGAATCGTTGCTTGTTGTTATCCATAGATATCCCAAGAACGAAGGTTCTCAATTCGACTGAAATTTATTTATTTTTTGGTTTGTTAATCGATAAATCCGTCGGTTTTCAACCGCATGATACGATTATTTTTTGTGTTTGATAGGGAATTGTCGTTTGGACTTGTGTTAGATTTTAGAGTGGTTCGGTCTTCGCAGGGACGTTGCTGACCTTTTTTTGTAGAAAATATACCATAGTATGTACATGATCTCTGAGTTCTATAATTATAGGCTACATACATACAACGTGAGGGGGCGGCGCGAATGACCTTGTATGACCGAGGATATTTTTTTTGTTTCAGCGGTTCACCCAAAAATATTATCAATTTTATTCAAAGAAAAAATTTAACCTGAAAACCTATACTTGGTAATAAATTTTAGCTTATCACAGAAAACAATCTATGAATACATACGTGACATATTATTCTCGAATGGCGTGTTGCATGACAAAAATAAACTATGTATATGAAATTAGTCCACATACTCTCTACGTATAAATGCTACTAGCTTGAAAAAAATTCTTTATTCATTAAGCCCATGAGCCGTAAAAATATAACGCACTTGTTATTTTCAATTTTAAACGATATACGAAACATATTTCAACGTGTTAATATAATTTTAAAACAAATTTCCAATGCTCGGCTTATTTCGATAATTAATAAATATTTTTTATGTGTTACATTGACCTTAAAAATCTTTTCTTCTTTCAAATAAGATTTTAAAACAAGAAAACGTGCATAAATCCATTTGTGTATCAAAGAAATAATGGCTTGCGGTGTGAAATATGGGCACATAAAAGTTTAAAATTCGAATCTTCTTCTCGAGTCTAGAAATTTCAAATTCGATTTTGACTTATGATGGCAACATCGATTTTTTTTTTTATTTATGAAATAAATAATTTATCTGTTAAGTATTGCGTAATATGTAAACTCGATCTCTTTGAATAAAATATTAATATTTTAGCTGTATCTATTATAACAGTATAGTGAAGATCGCCAAAAAACCTCACATCCATACAATGTAATTTGGTGGATGATTGATGTGATCCAAATACCACGATTTAGACAATTGTTCGGACATCATAGAAAAAATAAATAGCTAATAAAACTACGAACTGCTAACAATAGAGACGTCTATTTTACTATGCCTTTAATAATAATTGCTTATCATTAACCAGAACGATTTGAGCACATTTTGTTAGCACGATGAAATTTAGTATTTTTTATTATAATACGTATATAAATATGTATTACTTTGTTTCAGTATGTCTTTGAAAACGGTACTCATTCTGATGGGCTTCTGTCAAAGGAGAAGTTTCTCGAAGTCGGAGCTAGAATGGAGGCTAGAAGAAATTACTTGAGTAGGGAATGCTCGCGACTTGGGTTGGATAGTTCTAGTCAAAAGGCGTCCGCGTGGGAATATCTCGTCAATCGACAGTACCACGTTATATGGTAAGATATATGACACATAATGGTCGTTTCATAATCTTTGAATAACGTTACCAACTAAGATAGTGCTGTCTCTTTCTAATGATTAATTATCTTCTAACTTTTACTACATCTTTAAACGCACACGGAGCAATTAAATTAGAAAATTCACTAGAGAGTGCACTTTGCTTTGTGATCGTCATTACACACACAAATTTATATCATCTTACATTACTTGGGTTACCACAGATAATTAATAGAACTTTTCTTTATCATCACATTTCTTATAAGAGTTTTTGTTTTGGCATCCATATAAATAAATCATAATAAAGATTTTCGTGACGACATGTTTTAAATATTTAAACATGACATTATATTATATTGTGCATAGATAATGAATATTAAAATATAGACCTGCAATTAATTGCAACATTTACAAAACTTTATTGCAATTACTACTTCTCGGCCGACAATTTCTATAAGCATTAAATCGAGATATTTCTCACAGGTGTAACATATTCAAAGCGGCATCGACCTCATGGATGTACAACTTCAACTTGATGGCAAATTACACAGCGGCGTTTTTAAATAGATCCAAAGAGGTGCCCTTGGAACTAGCAAGGAAGAGGTACGCGAGACCAACTGTTGAGATGTTAAGAAAGGCCCAAGCGGACTCGCTTACGTTCCTTATAGTGAGGCACCCGTTAGAAAGACTGGCTTCAGCGTACAATGATAAGATCGTTCATGCGTGGCCAATGTCCTTTCACGACAAGATGGGGCAGAGGATTGTAAAGAGGTATAGAAAGGTAAGCTATTTCAATTTGCATTTATATTTGTTTAGTAATCGACAGAAAATAAAGCTCTAGAGGTTGCACATACTAGATACTTATATTGAAAATTATTCTTACATTTGATAAAAGGCTTAATCTGATTTGTATTGTTATATTTTAAATTTATGATTGTATAATTAGAATCATTATTATTATATACATACCGGATCAAATATTTATGTGCAAAAAAATTTTCTATAGATGTAAATAACGATGTCAATTATATACGCTTGCTACCTTAGACCGAGAAATATAACTCAATATGCTAAGATTTAACAAAGGAATCGATGTCTAAGGAGAGGCGCTTTATTTTCATCGATAATTGAGAACCTCCGTGTTTTGGATAAGCTCAAGTCAATAAACAAACCTACAGCCAGCTTCTTCAAGTCGAAATAGCTCTCGTATTCTAACAGTTATTTTAAGTATATTCTCGGTATTGTAAACGACACGACTGTTTCAAAGACCATAAAATTATCTTGAATCTGTCTTGTTGGAATTGCAATTTGCGTGTACATGGCCATTTTTTTATTTAACGACTTTCTGTCGTGAGGATTTCGTGGTCAGATAAAGTGTAGTTGTTGCAATTTATTTTTATGTTCTATTTTCCTATGCTACCTTAAAACAATGTCATACGTATTATATCTCCAAATATACTTTTGTGTGTAACGGTTAGAATGAAAATTATCATTATGATCAACCTATCCCTTTTCTATCAACCGTTCGTACTGCCGGGAAAATGTGCTGTTATAGACTACCTACAATAGGAAAAATTGATGCTATGTGTTTTTGATGCCTTGTATTTAAAGATACATGTAAACTGTTATATCAACTATGTATCTTTCTAATTACAAAATATTGACTTAATATATGTTATATTAACGTATGTTTTACTTTAGATGATGCCAACTAATGTTCTTTCTTTGCTTATTCATTCCACAGGCAACAGATTCAAATCCAGCGCCAACAGAGCGGTATCCAGTCTTCGAGGAGTTCGTCTCGTATATATTGGACGAAGCGAGGGCGAAGCGAACCCTGGACATGCACTGGACTCCCTACACGAACTTTTGCACGCCATGCAAATTTAACTTCGACGTCATTCTTAAATTTGAGACCCTTGACGTAAGTGAATTAAATATTTATTCAAGAAAATTCATTTATCTTAATCCCCCGATATCAATAAAGAAACGTCGGTCTGGTAGAGTACAGAACGCTAACCATCTAATCTTTATGTATATAATTTACGTGTCATTTTGTTTCACTAAACTACATTACCGATTATAATCAAATTTGCACACCGTATGTAATTTAATCCAACTTAAAAGGTGGGATAGTTTACGACTACCCGGGCGGAGCCGGCGCGTGAAGCTAGTCCTATAAAAAGTCAGTAAAACGGCTGATAAATTTACTTAAATCCAGAGGACACGAAACTTCAATTTATGACTATCGTTGATTTAATCAAGAGACCATATTTTTTGTTTATCATTATAACATCGATAAAAATCATTGAATGTTAGCAGTAAAAATATCAGGGGAAAAACCTACGAAAGCAAATCAAATAATCGTTACGGACCAATTTTTTATTCGTTCGACATTCTTTCGGCAAATAAAATAACGATGTGTACATTCATACTGTAGAGGGTCAATACACATCGTGGTTAGAAATGATGAAGGTTTTAAATATATGTAATGCTATCATAACCTGTTTTTTATAGTTTTTGTTGGAGTTTTTATGTGAGATCATGTATTTACCTAAAGTGAAAATTCGTAAGACCTTAAAATAATAACGCATACTGTTGTGTATGTAATGAAAAGTTTTCTTAGATCATAGATCATAATGATATCGACGACGATGGATAGTAACAACATAGTTCGCCTCTGTTTAATTGAGATTAAATAGACGATAATTGTACGTTCGATAAACGTACGATCGGTACGTACGATCAAAAGCGATGTAAAATATGTAATATAAATTTAATATAATTCCTTACATATTCCTTTTTTTGTCACCTATATAGGAGGATCAGAGGTTTTTGATCCAAGTAGCGCGACTTCAGGACATAATCAAACCGGAGTGGCGAAACAGCGGTAAGGGAGCCAACACATTGCATAATATCAATCATCTTTACTCCAGACTGAAAAAGTCGCAACTGGATGGTCTCTATAATTTATACAAGTAAGTCATTTTATTCTGTATATTTTGTCTATACTAATATTTTTTTGAGGTTGGTTTAAAGTTTTTATATTTTGTCTGAAATCGAAGAAATTGATAAGATGATTTCGAACCTTCTTTCAACATTATAACACTTCTTTCAAAAATATTATATTTATTGTTTCGGAATGACATAGACGTATATTTTTTAGTCGGGAACAATCGAGAGTACTAGATAAATTCGATACAGTTAGATAAAGGTCAGAGTAATAAAAAATGTTCTTATTGTTAGAATGAGCGACGGTAGGTAGGTATGTACTAAATAAATAAATTAATGATGTCTATTTGAAGATACAAGGACAATGCTTCTGATTTGAGAACATTTTTATTGGGTCATGAAATCTTTGAAAGTTTCTAGAACTTTTCAATATTTAATTAAAATAAAAAAAGCAAAAAGAGGTAAAGAACCAATGTGTGAATTAATATCTGGCGTGGCAATGCTATTTGAAATAAATACCTATTCGACAGAAGGTCTAGATAATATCTTTGTCCGGTAGGTTTTTGGTAGTTATCTATATCAACTGTTCATAAAAGTAGATATGAATGATGAATGATGTCGTATACTGATTGATGTTAGGAATACAATTCATTTCTTTTATAAATCTACAATGTCAATACGACAACCATAAACGGACTAATTATTGCGGATGTTTATAATCGACGCGTTTATTGTTTAGCGTGAACACGCCACGTTTAGTACGATCTTCTCACGTGAAATAATATATTAGCCCTGTATCATGTTTCAGGTATGACTTTCAGCTCTTCAACTACACGCTGGACAGTTACTATGACATAATTCAAACAGATGATGGCACCACTCGCGGCTGATCTATATACGAGTGTGAATTATTGCTAGTTGGAACCAAAATGAATAATCAGTATTTGTTGGTTATAAATACTAAGAAAGACTGAAAATAATTCGTGGTATTTAGTAGTCAATACTAATTGATTTACCAATACCTACGTTTAAGCGATAGTAATGTATGAACTGTGAAGGTACGTGAAATGTGTACCTACGTATGTAATGTAATTTGTTATTGTCAATTTTCCATATTTTATCTGTGTCAAGATTCTAAATGGTCTGTTACGTTACTCTCTTGTTACCGTTTTGTTTGTTTGTTTGTTAATATGGATTATTGAGGACGTTCATAATTTTATTGTAATTATTATTATTAACTTATAATTCTTTACGTAAAAGCTATAAGTGTAAGTGTAGTCCAATTCACTTCGTAGTGCTTCCGTAGAATTAAATTACCTATATATAGGACTATAGGTAATTAATAGGAACTACCTTTAAATACATCATGACACCGCTATATTCATTTGTATAAACTCTGTTGGAATTGCACTAAAATTTCATACCTGTTTTCATAAGTGTGTACCTACACTTCGTTCTTAAATAATATCACTTTCTTTAATCAAATTTCCTTTATTTAACAGGAATAAGATATTTTGAAAATAAATTTTGATTATACATACTGCATAAAATGTTAGAGTATTGAATATTTAAGAAATAAATGTCCTTATCCATGTTAATTAAATTTGAACGGAGCAATAAATTATATATCAACTGATTCAATTTATGATTAGCTATAAAAGTAAGATTTCGAAACACAATCTTGCTGACATCAGACAAAAGAATGAACATGACCTGAATATGGTCGTATTATGATCGTTTAAAAATATCCACTAATCAATAAAAATTATGTATTCATAGGTTTTCGTGATTTTTGAAATAATATTTTATTAAATCGTTCTTGTAATTAGATATTAAAATCGTGCTCGTTTATGTTAAGTTTAACTTTGCCTGTTATATTTATAATACTACAATATTTTCTTTTGGCTACAAATATAATTATAAAACTCTCTGTATAAGATAAGGATAGAAGGATGGTTGTTACGTTGTAAAAATGTATGGACGAATCAAAAATATGTACATCTACCTAATCTTTATCTAACTAGAAATATTTTAACTGGTTACATATTTCAAATTGCATCAGTATCGAAAATACTAAGATAATATAATATAGTACATGCAAAATGCAGGGTAAGATAAGTAAATGATATGTGGTTAAAAAATTTGTAGATAATTTAATAATCGATGTTAAACCATCTCATTAGCCGTAATTCACTTTAAAATGAACGAACAAACCAACAAAGCTATTTCAGGTTAAAGTCATGAACACCAGGTATATAACATATACATAGAAGATCAAAATAGATGCGTAAAGATGTAGTAATATATTTTTATATCGCCTTTAAGTTCGTTAATTTATTCTCATAACCCATCGCTAACGCACATTTCAATAAAAAAATAGAATAGGATTTTCTTATTATAAAATTGTAAGCGTTGCAGAATATATGTACCTATTCTATAGTATTTAAGCTACAATTCAATGTAACCTTTGCAAGTTATGGGAATCATTGGAATCATTATAAAGAATTCAGTTATAAAAAAATTATATAATTAAAAAAACCCGTTAGCAGGTAGCGTGATCCTTATTTCTTATTATGATTATAATATGTTGATTGAGTTCATAAATTTTGTTTCAACTTACATTGTATTAAAAATAATAGATGCACATACAATATATTTATACCAAATTAGTTCGATTAAATGTTGAATAAGTATTTATTTATATTAAATTCATTATAGTGTTGATTTTTGACGAAAACATACATAATATATTGCAGTAATAAGTTGATCGTTTCAGTCTTTTATGGACTTTTTATTTTGTATATAACAATTTAAGATTGACTTATTCCAACTGCGATCGAGAACAAACCTGCATTATTATAATAAAAAATATATTTAGCCGTAAAGAGGTAACATGCAAAAACTTTCTACATATTAAATTAAGCTCAACCACGTAATATTGGGAATCTAATTTTGTGATTCATTTGCTCGATTATTTTGCTAGGATTGAACTGTTATAAAATTGTTTAGTATTACAACGATTCACGGTCTATTAGTAGATATTTTCTGTATCAATGAATGATTACTACATATAAATACTAAAAACTAAAGTTGGAATACCCTTGACAAATGTAGTTAATAAGAAACTACTTACGTATAGAATAAATGAGATTTTCATAGTTGTAGATAATGGAAGGAATAGACCAAAAGAAATGGCCTATGAACGTAACTGGAATGGTGCTATAGTCTCTTAGAAATTGATCTCATATCAGAATGAGATATAGTGCCGTGTACTTGTTGCTATGTATTTAATTATATATCCCAATTAGGACGGGTCGGTTGTGTTATGTTGTTCTTAAATAAATTTTATTCTTAGTATAATAGAGAAATAAATAATTATATAATGGAGTATTTTTTTATTCACCTACCTTTGTAATAATTTTTTTCTATTTGATGACATATATGTAAGTACTTTTAGTTAAGGAGATTCTAAAATCGATTTTATTTTTGTTTTTTACCCGCTATATCCGGGTTTTATTACGGTGAAATATCTGATTTCCTTGCGAATATTCAGAAACAACGCGAGCGAAGCTGTGGATAACATCTAGTTTAATTTAAAACAATGCTTGATTTCTTGCAATAAAATAACCGTAATACGTAATAATATGTATGGTCCATATTCTACTAATATTATAAACGCAAAAGTTTGTATGGATGTTTGTAACTATTTCAAGCGAAAACAGCTCATTATAATATCTATATGAAATTTGGTACAGAGATAGATTATAGTCTGAATTACCACACAGGCTACTTCTTACCAGGGTACCACACGAGTGACGCCGCGGGTTACAGCTAGTGCAGTGTAAATAAATACAACAAAAGTTATAAATCGTTAAATACTTTATTTGGTAATGTTATCCTAAATATTCTATGTATTTTCTGATATTAAATGCATTGGGAATTGAGGTAGATACGCCCTTTTCTCGCGCAATGTTGTATTCCTGTAAAATAAAATCATAACCATTATCAATTAGTGATATCATGAAATTATTGTTGCTATTTTTAATAAATATATAATGGATTAAAATTGGTAGTTCAAGGTTTAAATTTCATTTAAGAGATGTTTCCGCTTTGTGCGGATTTATGCATGAAAAATAATTATCAAACACAGATGTGTGGAATAAAAATTGGATTCACAAATTACTTTTATCAAATAAAACTATAATCTGCTTACACTTATTTAATAACAGCCAATAATACTGTATACAATAATACAGTATACAATAATACTATATATTTGACCGCCTCCTTGGTACAGTGGTTAACGCATGAGCGTAGAACCGAGGGTTCCTGAGTTCAATTCCCGGTGGGGAAGCATAAAAAAGTGTCTCGTTCTGGCAGGACACAGAAGGCTGATCACCTACTTGTCCATAAAGAAAATCGATCAGTGAAACAGATGTACGTCATCTGCCCCATACCCCACTAGGGGACACGGGACTTCACTTACTTATATAATAATAAAAATATAACTATAACTGTAAAAAAAACTTCCGGTCTAATTACATTTTCAAATTGTAAAATAAAAAATAATAAAAAAAACACTCACACAGACTTCGTTTTTTTCCTCTTTGGCACATCAACTATATAAATAGGCTCCGTAGTTATTATGACAGGTCTTACAGAACCAAAGAAATCGGTGATTTGCACTTTACTCGGGTCACGTTTGAATAAATCTCGTCGAACTCCCACGGTAGATATACATGCGTGCTTTGGACATACCGCCAACTGAAATTAGGATAAAATATAAGATTTCAATTAATTTTGTTGTATTAGAATTAATTAACGCGTTACATTCTACTTTATCAAAAAATTATGTGAGTAAACTAATCAAGATAACATAAGATATTTAGTATATTCTTGATGTAAAATAATCATTTTGAACAAAATACTAAACTAAATATAAATGGGGTCAGTGTCTGCATGACAACTGACAAGAAACAGCTTTTGAATGTAAAGAAAAATGTCGAAAACGTTTCACCCGGTAAAGGGTTATGACGTAACAAACAAAAAAATAACACTTTGAAGTTAATTAAAATTCCAGTTGAAATTGAAATTACAGTTGTTGAATGAATGATAAATTTGGCTATACATAATCATAAAATATCATTCTTAAATAAAACCATAGAATAATAATTTGAAAAGATTACTGGTAATGTAAATGTATAATATTTTGTTTTTTAAATTCAACAAATAAAAATAGAAAATATATTTCAGTGATTAAAAAACATTACAAATATCAAGTCATGTACCACCTAAATAATATTGTATTTTATTGTATCAGCCCAATGTATCTGAGTGCTGGGCAAGTACCTCCACAAGGCGCTTCCACAAATCAGGATCATGTGTTGTTAAAGACCCATGATTATAAATTGGTCTAGTTCATTGGCCTGCCGCAACACCTTTTTTTTTTTTTTTTTTTTTTTTTTTTTTATGTTACAGTCGGCAATGGAGCTGGTGGGCCTGATGGTAAGCGCTCCCACCGCCCATGAACATTTGGAGAGGCATAAGGTCCATTGCAGACCTTACGCCTCTACAAATGGATTGCCGACTTTTTGGGAAGGGATTAAGAAAGGATTGGCGATAGGAATAAAGGAAAGGACTGGTAAGGGTCAGGAAAAGGATATGGGCCTCCGGCTCCCCCACTCACCGAACGAAACACAGCAGAATGCTATTTCACGCCGGTCTTCTGTGGGGGTGTGGTACTTCCCCGGTGCGAGCTGGCCCAATTCGTGCCGAAGCGTGCTCGACTACCACATACAAAAACCTTCTAGCGATCTAGACTACAGTGTCATTATCTTAGCCCACAGTTAATATCTTGTAGGCTATAAAGTTTTATCTACCAATCTATAATTGTTATAAAGATTATACTTACAAATTCAGACATAGTTTTCTTGCTATTTGGATGGACATTTTCTAAAAACTCCAATACATAATATGTGTATCTATCAATAATATATACTCCAATTGCAGAGTCCACATGATGCTGAAAACATTTTTAAAATACTTATTCTCTAAAAGGTAATAAAAATGCAGACCTAGCTACTGTAACTTTCGATGTTTTTCTAAATTATTACTAACTATGTATAAAATACTAAATATGACATAGTGGGCAAGTGACTTGGTTGTAAGCCTGACGGTGAGTAATCACTACCATCCATGAATATGTGAAGCGGTATAGATAGAACTGAAAAATCAAAAACTTACAGAAAGTGAATCTTCTCCCACAAGACTACTAGCAGTAGCTAAAATGTTTGGTGAATAAAACTTCTCATACATTGACGATGCCTGACATGTGTCTATTATGAAAAATATTTCATTATATCTGTGAAAAAGACAAATGCAAATAAAATCAACAAAGCTACTATCATGTACATCATAATATTAGGTGGATTAATACATATTACATATGACTGAATGTTTATTTTGTAATTTACTCTTTTTTTATTATTATTAAAAGGTTTTCATTTAAACTGCAAACTCTCTCCAAACCTCTTTGGTTTTAACTCGAACTAAAACATAGCTATGTCTTCCATCTTCAAAGGACTGCTGATAAAATGTTGTATTAAAGAACGACATAGTCACAAGATTCCCATTACCTTCTTTTCTGCCACATCTGTTCCAGCGCATCAGCCAGCTCCTGACTAGTAATTTCTTCAGAGTCTTGAAACTTCAAAAACCCATCTCCTCCATGGCCAGTGAGGTATATAAGGATATTACTGCCTTCATCTGTGAGCAATCTTTTGGACCTTGGTGTGTTGGGTGGAACCCTTCCTGTTAGTAAACGAACAAAGTTTTCAACTGAAACCTGTAAAGAAATTAAATGAAAATATTGTTGAATTTTTAATTTTATAGCATTGAAATAAATGAGAAATTTTGAAAGAATAGAAAAAAATTGATCACAAGGCGGGATTCGAACCCGCGTTTTTTTGCCATTCTCTTTTGTAAATAATGTGTCGGATTAAGAACTTCTATCTTTTATCCCTAATACATGCAATTTATTTTTCTTATCTATGGAAGAAATTATTTGTTAAATAGTTTTTGGGCTAAATAATAAATACTTGCCTCATATCCTCGATAATCTACTTCTACATCATCACCGTAAACATTAATTTGTTCGTGAGCGTTGTTAAAAATTGTAGCAGGCCGAGGATTTCTAGGATTGCATGCCATGTCATCTGATATCATTAGTATAATCTGGCTATCTGGAATTCCTAATCTCTTGACACTGCGATATATTGACAGTACATTGGCTACATGCCGGTAATTAAACCAAAACCGCGACGTATCTACTAAAACTGCCCAATTATTTGTATGGTTGGACTTCTGGAACTGTTCTGGAATCTAATTTAAAAATGCAATTTAAGTAATAGGATTGATAAAGGTGAATCTTAACCATTTAAAAATTTACGTACTTCTATCCCTTGACTAGCAGATATTATGGTCGCTATAAATATTATCAAACAATGCACGATAGTTTTGGACGCCATGTTCATTTTATATTGTTTTCCATTGATCAACACACTGTTTATTAAATAATTCTTAGGTCATAACTTAATTACATACAATTAACAATATATGTTTATAATTTTTAATGAATATATATGAAGTTTACAATTACACACTTCACTGTCAAACAATTGACAAATGACAATCTTAAATATGACAGTGGTTACTCATAGATTATACACTTATATACTGGTGTTACTAATCATTGACTAGTGTGTGACTATAAACTTAATTTTTTTTACGAGACCCTTTAGGCCACACATTTACATAATTAGGTAAATTCAACATTGCCAAAGTTTATTATATTACAATATTAATTTTCTGCCTTCGCCTCAGCTTCACCCGTGGTACACTTTATTTCTCCAAAAACCTTCTGTGTGCCTTAACAAAAACATAAAAAAAGGTGTGTGTACGATTTACACACAATAGAAGTGAAACTTCAGTAAATCGACAAAAGAATGAGATGAATATATATATTTATATTTATATATTTATATAAAATAGTATGTATATTTCTGTCTCATTCTTTGCCGGCTTCATTCTACACATTTTGTATTTGTGTCCCTTACCTGTCGTTTTTCCGTTGCATCCGGTTTGAAATCACAACGATTCTAAAGAAGTTTCACTTAAAAAATCGCCCAATTCTCCCTTGTATTTAATAGCAGTATTTTCTTTAACAATGGAAATAATACAACCAATTTAACTCAAATAGCAATAAATGACATAGTATAAAAAGAGTTATAGAAAGTACTTGCTGAGTGTGAATGTTTATTTGATTATATTAGGCGTTATGAGGCGCTTACAGAGTCGCGACGTCTATTTCTTTTTTCATGGCGGACCTAGTTAATCTTTGTAGTTCTACATTTATTGTGTGGGTACTCTATCTTATATATTGGTAAGTGTTATGTATCTAGCATCCGAAGAGGACCGGACAAATTACAAAAAGTACGCGTGGCCCCTTCACTAATGGGGCTCGACGAAATACAGTAGGATTTAAGCAGGTGTATATCCGACATAACACACACAGTCTCTTCCCCGAGGGCCGTGGATATCTATATAAGATTTCTCCACTACAAAAAAGGTGTTGCGCAGTATATGACTTGCTCTGTGGTGGGAACTTGGTAGAGCTGTCGCTTGTCAAAATTCAAAGTGTCATGTGAAAAACGTAAACAGAAGATCTTATGAATTCTTTAGTTTAATTAAATTTAAATCATGAGCAGTCGCAATCCAAATACTTTAATGAGTGTACCGGATGAGCAGTTTGACTACCTATTTAAAATTGTTCTTATTGGTGACTGCGGAACCGGAAAAACATGTATAGTACAGCGGTTAAAATCGGGAAATTTCATAGAACGGCACGGAAATACGATAGGCGTAGATTTCTCAATGAAAACTTTGGTAATAGATGGGAAGAAGGTCAAGGTAAGAGACACTACAGTACGCTCAGTAGTTAATTAAACTATTTGACTATACATTAAACTATTCATCATTTTAGCTCCAGATTTGGGATACGGCTGGACAAGAACGATTTAGAACAATCACTCAAAGTTATTATCGGTCTGCAAATGGAGTTATTATAGGTATGTTTATAACGCCCACACATCTTATGATTCTATACTGCACAGGGTTTCCTTATAACTAACAATAAAATGAATATTTCATACTTGTATAGTATTTGTTATGTTTTAGTAGTAATTATAGTATTGTATGTTAATGCTATAAAACTTAAATAAAATTTATAGTCTACAATTATATTGTTTTACTTTGACAATATAATAATAGCATAATTTACTGTTTCTTATCACCTAGTTGCATGTGTACATGCAACACAATATTTAATATTGAGTTTGTAGAAAATCAAGCTTCCCGCCCATGGCATAACCTATCATAGAAATTAGATAAAAAGTAGCCTATGTCACACTCCAGCCTCCAAACTATCTCAAGAAAAAAATACTATTAAAAATGCTTAATTGTGGTGTTTAAGAAAGACAAACAGATAAGCAAACACACAATCATTAATTATATTAGGAAGAGTAGAAATTATTACATATATGTACAAATTCAATCCAGTATTATGTTTCAAATAAAAGTTATGTCTGATGAGATTTTAATTTTCTAGTCTACGACATAACAAAAAGGTCATCATTTATATCATTAAAGAAATGGATTGAAGAAGTGAGGAGATACACATCGTCAAATGTTGTAGTTGCATTAATAGGCAATAAATGTGATCTGGCTGACCAAAGGGAGGTGGAGATTGAGGAGCCCAAGTCCTTTTGCCGATATGTGCCGGAGATAATGTTTGTTATGGAAACATCAGCTAAGGATAACACTAATGTAGAAGATACCTTCCGGAGCTTAGCTACTGAATTAAAGGTAATTTTTAAAGTGTTTTTCATTTATTTACTATTAAGTGGAAAAAGATTTGGTAAAGCCAGAACAACAGATTAGATAAACTAATATTTAATGATTTGTTAAGCTAGTAGGTTGTCAATAATCTAAATATATATAGTGCAAAGGTGACTGACTGACAGTAATCTATCAATGCACAACCCAAACCACTGGACTGATCGGGCTGAAATCGGACATGCAGAGAGATGTTATGAAGTAGGCATCTGCTAAGAAAAGATTTTGATAAATATTACCCCCAAGGGGTTGAAATAGGTATAGATACCTATACCTATTTCATCCCCTGGGTCCTATCCCTTCATCAGGGTATGGGTTATATATAGGGTATGTAAGTTTGTACTTGATGACTTGAATCATTTGGTATTGTATTATTTATCATTGATTTATGTTAGCTTACTCAATGTTCCTTGCAAATTTCACTACTGTTGTTCACCAATAACCTTGATATAATTGTTTAAAAAAGTTAGACATAATAAACGGATCTCATACATAAATACATATTGTTGTTTTTTCAGAGGCAACATGATAGTAGTGAAGGACCACCAGCAGACACAGATGCAGTGGTCTTAGGAGAGAGCCATTCTGTAAGTAGGTGTCAACCCTGCCGATCTTAGTCCACTAAATTAAGAGATAGATAATTAATTACTCATTGTATTAGATCAAATTATTTTAAAAAGCGTTGTTAGACGGCTCATTTATGCACCTTTTATAGAAATTAATTACTCTGATTGTGTTCATGGAGTAATAAAATTGTATTAAAATTCCTCCCAGTTTTTACCTAGTTTGTAAAACAACCATTTTGGACATCTTGCCTTATAAGAATTTACACAACTTGCTATTGCATATGTCAAGCAGCACCTCTTTATGTAAATTACTCATGACACATAGGTATTGTGTCAAATTATTCATGTTTACATCAACAACAATACAAACATCTTTATCTCATATTTGAAATCAGTGTCACAAACAGTTAGAACAGGTGCTTACAGGTGATTTGTACTGTTATTATATCTATAGATATTTTTTGAGATTTTTCCTTTATCTTTTAAAAATTCTTTTTTGTTGTCCTTTTTATGATTTTTTTAATGTCACATATCCAGTTTGGATTTGTATATATGACATTGGTATAAAATAAATGTAATAACATTGATTGGTACTCTGTCATCCTCAATTGTACATAATGTACAAATTAAAATCAGTACATAGTGTTTTATATTAAGTTTATTTTGTAAAATATCGTATTGTAACGTGAAAGAATGAAAAAATACTTTTTTATTTTCTTGATTTACTAAATGGCTATGATTTGTGTAGGAAATTTAAATGTTAGGTACAATTAAAATCTAACTATATTATAATGATCTTCAATATTTTGTATGTTTATGTTTTTATTTATTTATTTCGAAATTTAGTTAGTAGATTTTTCAATCATTTATATTAAATCAAATTATGTTAAACCATACCATAACAAATAACAAAAAACTTTTTCTCTAAAGTACTTTTCAAAAAGTCTTTTTATAGTATCAATCGATCAAGTAGTGATGTTAAGATTATAAAGACGCTTATAAGATAAAAAGTAACCATGTTATTGTAAGATATAAGATGTACTGAGCGAAAAATTCTAATTTGTACCCAGTGTTGTTTGTACTCTTGAAAAACTATAATATGTAATAACCTAACCTAACCAAATACTAGGCTAAAATAACTTTTGAATTAACCTCCTCTTATATTTGATTTTCACCTTTTTATTTGAAGTGATCAAGAACTAAATTAAATATTTTATAAATAATATAAATGAATAACTTTTTAATAACAAATTAAATTACTTTTTTAAAGAATACGGTCAACGGCTTTTCAAGTAACTTGTACTTGGAAGTCCAGAAAGAACTATTTCAAAAGTTTTCTTTATACCCCTAAGATTTATGTCCTTATCATGACAATAGATAGGGCTTTTAATACTTGATCAACAATTTCTATGTAATTATAGATTTCGTATTAGTTGTATACATATGATTAGCAATAAAGTTATACGTAGCCTCGTATTCGGCCCTGAGCGTGCTCGACGCTCTATTTGGCGAAATGAGATTTTATTTTATATCATAGTCGACAAGGAGATGTGTAGCCTGATGGTAAACACTCCTTTGCTTGAAAAACGGTTAAAAAAGGAGTTGATGACGGGAATTAAGGAAAGGACTGGGAAGTTGTCCGAACAAAACACTGTGACTACTATTTCACGCCGATTTTCTGTGGGGGTGCGGTACTTCCCCAGTGCGAGCTTGCCCAATTCGTGCCGAAGCGTTCTTGACTCCCACATTCGAGATCAACTCGAGGTACGATGAAATGTTAAAGGTGTACCTTGATTTTGTTCTTAGTTAAAATACCGAACTTACAGAATGTGTGCATTGCTTCAATTTTATCTTTATATATAGGAAGAAAGAAGCAATATAGATATAGAAGATATAATGTTACACCAATACGGTTGTTGGTTTTAATTTCACTGTAAAGGATGTTGATCGACTTTAACTTGTATAAAACATCGAATGTCTTGTCCGAAGGGAGGTTCGATAAAATTTCAAGGCAATGAGTCCTCGATGTTCCTTTAACAGAGAAAATACTTTAAGAGTCTATTTGATCAGCATCCTTATAAGTGTTTTTCTAATAATAATTCCAACTTTGTTCAGGTTTAATTTTATAAATAAATATGGGGCTTTAATGATGAAATTTCCGTCACAAATTAACTAGTCTAAGCGGTCTAGGTGTCTTGCAAACTTTGTCGATTGATAAATGATATTTGTATGAAATTACGATATTAGTCATGTACCACCTATTGGAGACTGATATGCGCCATAAAAATAAATCTAGGAACATTTTATTATTGTCTGAAATGTGGAATTTAATTGTGTTATATAGATGTACAGTTCACCAGTGCTTTGTTGATAAATCCACTGTGTATATTATACGTAATTATAATTGAGTTAAGGGAACATAAAATCAGTTAAAATTGTTATTTTATAGTTTTTTTAATTCATTAATTGTGGCATATATTATGTGTAGATTTCATTAAAATTAATAATTAAAAAAAAAAAATTGGATTAAAAAGTATGCCAAGAAATTATATAAAAAATTACGTTTGATCTCGCTACGAAAGTTCTGATCACAAATAATTTAAAAGATTTCCTTTATTTTTATATTCTACTATATGTTTCCGTAAAAGTATTTTTGCTGCATTTTTGAATCTCTAAATCTACAGAGCAAATAATTGTGATTATAGGTAAAACATATGCTTGTGATATTATTATTTTTTATATTTTTTATGTAAATCCTTATTTAGTACTACTATTACTACTCCATTATTTTCAATACGTTTATTAAGATTAACACTAGTGTTAACATTTTTGTTTACAATAAAGTTATGTTAATTACAACTGTTTTTTATTAATTATCAAAAGAAGTTGACGCAATGGTTTTTCGTATCGCTGACGATGACGTCTAGTTGTTTTGTGACATGGAGGCCAGATATCCAACCGAATTTGCCGGGTTCTGAACCAAGTCTGCCAAACACTCTCACGAGTTGACCGTTGGGTTTGAAAATTTGAATTCTACAGTTGCCAGAATCTCCCACGAGGATATTGCCCATCGGATCGACGGCGAGCACTTCTGGCTGTCTGAACTGGCCCTTTCTATGTCCCGTGGAGCCGAATTCAGTGATTTTACTTTTGTCGTTCTTGTTATAAACTTTAACTCTGCGATTGCCGCTGTCCAAGACGATAACTCTGTCGTTCGTGACCGCCACGCCGGTTGGCGCGTTAAGTTCTGTACACATTGTCTCTTTCATCTCCCAAATACTTGACGTGTCCCTCGGCTGATTCCGCATCGCGATACCGAACTGGTCGACGAATTTTCCATCCGGTTGGATGACCTGGTTTGAGCAAAATAAGCATACACAGTCGGATTTCGAATGTATTTATTTACAAGAGATCCGCCAAAGTCAAAGCCTTCGTCAATAAAGCTATCTAAAACTAAAAGAGCTATCTAAAACTGAAAGAATTTTTCAAAACGGTCCAGCAGTTCCTGAGATTAGCGCGTTCAAACAAACAGACTCTTCAGCTTTATAATATTAGTTTAGATTACCCAAATAATTAATGAGAAGTATTTTTGACAACATTCATACCTAATCTCTAATCTCTCCCTTTTTCAAAATAGCAGCTATTCAAAACATTTAATAAAGTACTTTTACTACTACATAATTATATTTTAATGTAAATGTACCTGAATTCTATCATTGCCAGTATCGACAACGTAAATATGATGCTGAGCGTTATCTGTGGCTATTCCTTCAGGTGATCTGAACATACCCAGGCGGCTACCTTTTTGGCCTATTGAGGTGAGATAGTTTCCATCCTTGGAAAACACGTGTATACAATGTTTCCATTTATCTAAAATAAAACAGTAATTTTTCTTTTACTTTATATTACACTAGCTTTCCGCCCACGGCTTCGCCCGCGTGAAATACGGTTATATCGCTTTCATCTCCCTATTTCAACTCCTTCTACTCTTTTTTTCTCGATAAAAAGCATCCTATGTCCTTTCCCAAGTTCAGTTCTACCTTCATACCAAATTACATCAAAATTGGTTCAGTGGTTTAGGCGTGAAAGCGTAACAGACAGACAGACAGACAGAGTTACTTTCGCATTTATAATATTAGTAGGGATAGTAGGGATAGTAGGGATTCTATACTATATATCTATATTCTATACTACTGATACTTTAAAAACATTTAACATCAATGACTCAATAAGGCTCAAGATTGGTAAATCGCCTGACCATAAAATCATACCTGCTATAATATTGGAAACGGTTTCATTTAGAGTACTAACAGACAATAATTATTCTATGGTCTACTATCCAATTCGTTTGAAGCAGAAAAACAAGACATCAAGGATCCATGAAATCTATATCTATATTTTTATCATAATTACATACAATTAACAACAAACCCGTTATATAGATCTCGCCCAAACTCTTCATAAAAGCAATTTGTACTGGACAGAGCATTTCCTCACAGGACAATCGCGTAACAATTTTAGCCTGAGTCCTCTCTACCACCAGTACGCTATGACTGTCCATATCACAAATGTATAAGTGGTTATTCCAGGGTCCAATGCCGACTCCGCAAGGTCTCGACGTCTTTCGCCACATGTAATGAGGTACGAAATTTCTGGACCTAGAAATTTGTGAAGCGATACCTATTATGTACATAGGAAATAAAGGTATTTCCCCGACAATGGCCAAAGGTCAAAAAGGAAATATTGTTTTATTCTCTGAAATTATTTTCATTGTTGCTAATGTATGGAGATTTATACTCGCTGGAATTATTTTAAAAACCTGTGTCAAATGTAAATCTGTACAATCTAGTAAACATACAATCATAAAGGGGTATGTATTATACATTTGTTAATTCATTATTATCTATACTACCAAATTCTTGGATATCGTTAACATAAAATTTATGTGACTGTACGTAATATAATAATATGATATATACCAGTTTGTCCGGCGCAATCCAAGGAAGAACCGATTCAGGAGCTAGTAACACATAGCTAGATAACACTTCATATGTGACATTCTATCTTGTATAATGTGGATTGTGGACGAAGTCTCAAGAATCAGCTAGTTGATAAAAAAAAGCGTAATAAAACAGTAAACACAAATATCTGTCTACCTATAGTGCTGTATTAGCGTGCTCTCATTCTCCAAAGGATTATTTTGTTTTGCCGCTTCTGGTAGTGGGTCATCAGATTCAGCATCACACGGAGTTTTAACATCGGAGTCAATGCGGAAATTCTCTTTGTCGAATATAAAGTTTTCAGCGTCCCATTTTGATACATCGTTAAGCAATTGCAATGTGTTTTGATGTAAATTAACAAATGTCGTTACCTGTAAAGTTAAATATGACATTAGTTCTGTACACTTTAGCCTTTTTAGTATAATCTGATGAATTTAGAAGGTTTTTTTAACATTTGGAAGACCGGGAAGTGTTAGGTAAATACAAAAGCTGTATAAAAATTCTTACTTCAAGAAGGTCATCTGCAATATTTTTCTTTTCTACGTCAAGGACTTTGTTAGCCACATCTTTAGCTTCCTTCAGTGACGATTGAATTGCTAGAGCGGTTAATTCCCCAGATTTTTGCAAATCGTTCATTTCTTGCAAAAGGTTAATTTTGGCTTCTAATATGGCATTTATTTTCTCATCAGCAGCAATGTTTATTTGTTCAACTATTCGTTCACAACGATCCTATTAAGAAATGTCTTGTTATAATAAACAGAATAAGTTAATAACTTACATAATTTTTATTATAAATTTTACCTTATAATGTTCAATTTTATGGTCCAATCGACTAGCTGCTGTGTCGAGTTGTTTGAGAATAGAACCCACTTGAATTCGTAAGTCCTCTATGTGTTGAGACCAACAGACACGACAGAAATTCTACAAAAATTATTAACTCTTTCAATTGTTAAATGAAAAGCAACTGAAATTACTGTAATAATCTTTGAGGACATAAACAAAATGTTGAGTATTATATTAATAGGGGCAAATTATTAAGAAATTTAAAACTTTTTAGCGGACATTAAACGCGATTTATTCCGATGTTTCAATCTCTTGATAGCGAACGTGGTCATGGGGAGATTGAGATGTTACGAAAACCAATTCGCAGTCATATTTAAATCGCCTTTAAAATCTTATACTCGTTAAAATCAAATAATACACTAAGTAGGTACTTACATTAAAATCGACCCCATGAAAATACTGAGGTTAAGTTAGTATACATTTTTGATCAATTATATTTTTTATTTGGCAACTAAAACACAATACAGTGCAGTATGTACATTTAACAGCGACATTGAACAATGACCTATGTTATAAGAGGCGTTAATCCGTCCGTTGTACCGAGTAACTTAAATAGTATAGGAACTATGCTATGATATATGATTATGCTGGATATTATATTAATGGTCACTTACTAATTTGCAATGTTCACACATCGATATATCAGGGTTGTCACACAACGTTTTGCAATTAGAGCATCTCACACCAGCAGCAAATAAATCCACATTCTGATAGTTCACTGGTGTAGCTGGCGTGCTTGGAGGTGTCGCGTTTGCTGTTTTCTCTGGTGGTTTGATGCCGACCATGTGGAGCAAGGTGTTGATGTAGAGATTAGATGGTAAATTGTCCACGAAATTCGACCCATTAGTTGGTATTCTTGTGTGACAGACAGGACAACTGATAACGTGTAAATCTGAAAATATGATTCATAATAATAATATTGTTTTTATCTGTACATATAATAAGTATGTAGGTAAAATTTTTATCAAAAGGGGCATCGTAACATTTATATTTGGAACTATCTACTAATTTATGAACAAACTTTATATCGTCTGTTACATACAAGAAGACCTGCGTTTTGCGCCTGGTCACGTGTGTAAAAAACTACATCGAAAGAAATCATTCAAAAGTTATCAGCAACATCTTACCGGCCACGTAAATTTTGAGACAAGCTAGACAAAATGTGTGTTGACATGGCAACATTTTAGGTATACTGAGGATTTCCAGACATAATGCACATTGAACTAAATCATTTATACCTGCAACTGTTAATCTGGAACAAAAAACAATGGAGCATCTTGATTAATGAGAAGAATTAAAAAATTACAGTACTTGATTTTTACTTATAAATATTAATAATAAGAGTGTGCTACAACTGTCGTTCACAATTACCTAAATAAATCTTAATAAAAAGCGACATTGGTAAAATAATATAAGTAATAAATACTAAAAAATAAACTTAACATTTTTAGTCAAGTAAAAAGCTTTATTTGAGTACAATTCATGAGACAGTTGTAGGTTGATTGTAATTAAAATCAGCACTGAGAATTAAGAATACCTACTGAAACCTACATAGTTGATTTATGTATCGAGTCAATTTAAGTTCAAATAATTCCATTATAATACAATACTACCAGTCTTTTCATGTGCACCTGTCCCTATTAAGTAGGTATTTGTTGTTCGAAACGTGACATCCATACATAAAGGTACATTAAAATGTGCAACTATTTCAATTCAGTTGGCAGAAACTCATGTAGATTTTTGCGAAACGCAGGCGCCAGATGTGACTTTCGCTGTTTATTTTTTGTGTTTATTCTATTGTTTCCAATGCGCTGTACTGTAGTTAGGGCTGACAAAATCGACTTTTTGAATTCTTGGTTTTGTAACTATTCAATAATGTTGTAAAATGTTATGTAATCTATGTGTCTACTACCACTAAATGAAGAATAATACTTTAGAGTAAATTAGGTAGGTTTTGAAAATAAATAACAGCTTAATTGTGTTATGTAGTTATAAAAATACGTAAAAAAATTATTGCAAATTATTTAGTGCAGAATCATCTTCTAAAAAATAATGTAATACTTTTATACACGCAAATACAATTTCATCCTTTAATAAGTATATTTGTATAATCCATACTTTAAATTCTTTTCGATACGACATCCATGATTTTCCAATCGATCGTGAAAATTCTTTCACATACATAATCATGTTATTATAAAACTTATTGTCTCGTTGTATTTCACTTTCTTTCTATTGTTTGAAATGGCATATGATTTAAAGGTAGGTAATTATTATAACGCAATACTAATAATGGTGGAAGGTTGTTACAAAATTGATAAATTTAGAGATTTCTTATATATGATTTTTGCGTGAGTATTTTGAAATAAATAAGTAATATACAATAGAACTTGTCTTGCATGTTCTATTATTAACAGATAAATTATTAACAAAAATTATTTACTTGCATACTATTAATTGACTGCCTCCTTGCTACAGTGATTAACGCCTGAGCGTAGAACCGATGGATCCTGGGTTCAATTCCCGGTGGGGATGCACAAAAAAAATGTCTCGGTCTAGCAGGACACAGAAGGCTGATCACCTTCCTGTACGTAATAAAATCGATCAGTGAAGCAGATGTACATCATCTGCCCCATTAGGGGACACGGGACTTCGCGTTTATACCAATACTACATAAAGCAATACAATAAATGTAGAATGCGTGTAGGTATCTACTTATGTTTATCTTATAAGTTTAAAAATAGGTACTTACCTCTAACGTAAAAATACAACGTGAATTCAGATTATCAAAAATATACTTACTTTTTATCCAAATTAGAATTAGCTCTAGTTAAAATTGGCGGTAATGGATTTTTGACAGCATTGAAAGAGCTTGTTTGAGCAACTGTTGTGGGATTGGATGCGATATTATCATCCATACTTTTCTGACTATTCCATCTTTTAATACTAAAGAAGGAGGCTTTCTTTTTAACTTTCTCAGCCATCCTAAACACTGTGTTTCGAATAACAAAATAAGACTATCGCGATAGGCAATCGTAATTATCGAGTCCGTATCGGATTGCTGCGATTTCCGATACGAATTAAGGATAAGATAATGATGATTATTCATATAACACATGAGTATATATGTATAATATAGTTTTGTGTAACGATAATTAATAATATAATAACGATAACGAATTATAAAAAAACAATAATTGTTAATATTTTTGACGTAATTTTTCGTAGAGATAGATGGATGTTGCATTATATGTAACTAATAAATATATATACTAGGTGTATAATGCCTAAACTAGTAGGAACTAAAATAAAGTTATGAAGATAACTAACGTTAATGTTACCATAGATTTTATGTTCTAGATCCAGTTTTTTTACCGTAGGAATTTCGGTAAAATATTTCAAATCAAATTTCTACGTCAAATACGTTCTTAATATTTTGCTGATAACGATAAATTATTTTAAAATATAACGAGAAAGTTGTCAGATATGGGCTTTGAGGTTACAATATTTTACGTAGAAACATTGCATTAACGGTAAAAAACATGTCAGAGGTCCAGAAGAATTGCAAGAAAACTGTAAAAGTTTTCATATAAGGTTCTGTAGAATAATAAAATCCGTCTTGAGTTATTGTAGCGCTTATTGGGTACATGTATGTATTTCAAATAATAATAAAACGCAATAAATTAGAACCATAAAACGTTATTTCATTTTAAAATATAACATATATTTAGTATACTCAATATATCTTCTCTCCGCTATCTATTACTTTGCCTATTACTTTGTTCTTGTTATAATCTATTAAATTATAATCATAACTTAAAATTTATGCAAATGATTTGTACGGCAATAAAAGTCTATAGTTTTTATTTTGCGTGTGTATAGTCTGACCTCTTTATGTCCTAAAACTATGCTATTAAATGATATCCCACTGAAGTGAAATCAGCACAGTACCTGCAGCGGAAGTGCAATTATCCTGACTCTTAAGGGATAGGAATAACCGTTACTCCGTCTGATGAAAACTAGTCTGTAACAGCTTAATAATAATTTACTTTAAAAAGCCTATCAATATACGTTTTCATATAATTATCAGAATATTCTCATTATTATATATTCAATATTTCTGAATCGTAAATCTTAGACAATAGTCATACTAACAATAGATGATAATTAACAATAAAATACTCCATAAACGTGTTATAATAAAATAAATAGGACGGTACATATAGACCGGGAAAATCGCATTTCTATTGTTATTGCGTTTACATTCTGCATGTGCGCAGCTAATAGACATTTATTGTATCAATGTGACAGTGAGACAGATAACGTTCATGTTATTATGCACATGTTTGAGTAATGTTATGTTGGAGAAATTAAATAACTGACATTGCACATGATTATTTCTATGAGAAATTTGTATGTGTCTTCTTGTGTTTTACTTTACGCAAATATTATATTATAAACGCGCTTTATTCATTAAAATTATTATTACTAACGAATGAACGATAATATAATACTATACTTACTAGCACTACTCAAAAAATCTACCTGGTATAATATCTATAATATGGTACATTATTATTATGATTTATTGATAAAACTTTAAGTGAATCAAAATAAGGAGCCGATTAAATCTCACACATATTTGATAATTATAATATGAAAGATCGAAATTCTCATCTCATTCATTCTCTTAATACATGACGTATTAAAAATAAAAGAATATGGAGGTCAACCCTGCGCATACTTTAATATTTCTATAAAATCTTTGGCAATTATTCAGGTAAGCCCACAGATCCTTATCCTCCTATATTAGACTAAATTGGCAGTACTCCACATCAGATAGTCTCATCTCGCCTTTGATCCTAGTTTTACGTGATACGACTTTATTAGACTGCTATTGTAGTTTAACTATTAGTATTTCGTTGTGATGTATTATAAACTAGCTTTTCTTCTGTCAGTCAAAGGAAAAGACAGACAGGTTCTGGGTTTTCCCCGCATAGCTTCCGTTCACATGGGATTCTCGAAAAAACTATCCTATATATATCGGGTGTTAAACTATATCCGTGCTTAATTTCATCCAAATCGACCCAGAAGTTCCTGAGATAAGCGCGTTCAAATAAACAAACAAAGTCTTCAACTTTACTTATTAGTATAGATGAGTGTAGGTATAGATGAAACGTTTAATAAAAATCTTGCAAGTCGCTAACAAGATGCATAAAACAACCCGTAACTAATTGTTTGCTCAGCTCAATAGTGTTTAAGCTACGAGTTATTTAACGACTTTGTATTATTAAAATACTAATATACCTAGGAAGCGTCGGAAATGTGTGCCAAGCATGACGTGCCCTTGTCAAAAGTGCATACAAATCTCGGAGTTTTCACCCCACACTGGGTATGTGGGCTAAATGGTTAATTACCACAACAATGATGCAGTAAAATACATTATTTATACTGTTTAGTGGATGGGTGCCACTCGTTAAGTTTCCATGTACATTTGAATTTGAATCGCAAAGAAATGAATGGAAAGCTGGACGTTATATACCTACTTAAGTAGGAAACGTTGCCAAGAATCATATACCGATTTTGTTTATTTAACAATAAATAATATAGGTATACTTCTTCAAACATATACCTTACCTAGCTGTTGTCCGCAGCTTCGCCCGCGCGGTTCTAATAAATTTTCATGGTACTTTCATCCCCTTTTTTATCCCCTTGGGGGTAGAATTTATCAAAATCCTTTCTTAACGAATGCCTATGACATTACATCTATTTGTATACCAAATTTCAGCCCGATCCGTCAAGTGGTTTGGACTGTGCGTTGATAGATCACTATGTCAGTCAGTCTTTGAATCGTTTAAATCAGTTGAGCAATAATGTTGTTATTATATTTTACTAAACTCCGCGTATAAGATTCGATAAAAATTGTGTCTTGTGTAGACTGTAGTGTAAAGGCAAGATCTAGAAGATTTTTTTTAATAGTGGGCGATGAAATGATAAACGAGACAAGAGTTTTTATCGAAATTACACTAACCGTATAAGGAATTTAAATAGATACAAACATTCCATCATCCTTAACCTACATGTGACTAATAAAATGTAGAGAAAGTATCATTTCAAGGGGTTAAAACGGACAGGAAAATCTAGAATCAAGCTTCCATAGGAATTTCTTACGAGTTAATTGCTAGCTATATTTATCTCATTTGTTCTGGATTTCATACGGATACTGGATTTCAGTCGATATTTAAGAATCCATGTCAAGAGAACATATTGGGTTTTCAAGTTAATTATAATTTTCTATGAAGTCCCAAACGTATTTTTCTATAACTGGAGAAAGATTGTAAGGTACGTTATCCATAGTACAGATTGTATTCATAATTATATCCTTATAATATTCTATTCTTTACATTAATCTATGTCTATGAATTAATGATCATAAACAGTTGGGTTTGTTTATTTTGGATAATACATATCCACACATTCATATTGTTCATAAAAATACACTTTATATCTTATATATAAAATTCTCGTGTCACAATGTTAGTCTCTATACTCCTCCGAAACGGCTTGATCGATTCCTCTGAAATTTGGTAAGCATATTGGGTAGGTCTGAGAATCGGCTAACATCTATTTTTCATACCACTAAACGATAAGAGTAAGGCAGAACAGCGTTTGCCGGGTGCAGCTAGTACACATATAAATAAAGCACATCAAACATCAAATTTCTGGAAAAACAACGGCTTAACGGCTCGACCAGTTAAGGTACATTTCTCAACGAAAATGTCTGACAAAATGTTACAAAACTGGACTGCCTCAAACAATTCAGTGCAATAAATGAACCACTTTTAATTTCATAGGGCTTTGCTACCAAATATATACGCGATAAAATCACGACGGCCCGTTCCGTTCCAAATAAATTACACAATCTTAATGCTCAGATTTTGATTACGGAAATTACGTTATATGGGAAACCGTATTTGAGTTTTCGCTTTCATTATATGAACAGCTCGCGCTTCAGACTAAAACACCGAGGCCTGGAATTTTAATGAGCTGTAATTGTATTCTAAAGGCTATGAACTGGCTCGTGCACTAAGAAGGAACGGTGCTGTATATTCAGATGCTGTACGCAATAGATATATTCTAATGTTATTATAAATACTTGAAATGCGAATGTTTAGGTATAAATCATGTCGATAACGCGAAGAATGACTGATATTTTCGACTTTAGATGAATAAAAAGTAAGTGGTTTGTTTTGAGTCATATTAAACACGTTGTTAATAATAAATATAATATAATATAATACATAGGTAATTAATAGTTGCAAATTGCGGTACATATATTCCCACAATATCATTGATATCGTAGATGATGTTATGTGAAACAGTTTTTATTCAGAAAATTGTAGTTTTTGAATAGGTATATCCCTACAGGATTTAGTACCGTCAACTCCTTGATTAAATTAGTTAAACATTGAATACTATTATCGGCATTAATGCCTAAAATTTATTATATTTATTTGGGTAGAATATAGACGAAATTATTACCATGGAATAAAGTGCGAATAAGGTGATTGATACCTCGTCATCCACTGAATTGTCATAAATTAACTTCACATTAAATCGGTTCCCGAACAAGTCTGCACGCAAGTATGCCTACTTGCCCATTAAGCAAAGCAGGAAAAGGAGCCCGCTAACCCAGTGGCCAACTCACTAGTCGACGTCGAACGATTACAACGCGTACAGGTCTGCATTCCGTACCAGCACCGCCACCACGTCGCTCGCAACATCTCACATTACTATGAAACTGTTTTAACACAACTCGCAAGTCGCAGTACGATGACGGACCACCTATCACCCCCGGGTGCACGCACGCTCCATTGTTTCATAAAGAGGAAAGCGAAGGACGCCGCGTGCATCTCAATTAACGAAGAGAGTTTTGGCGGCAAGTGAATACCAAACCGATACCACTCGACGGCCGGACGCAAGGACGCGACCATCTGCATCGTGACCGATGACATAGGGAACATTCGCCGCGGATTAAGGAGGACAAATTTCATGGAATAGTGTTTGTTATGCGCGACCGTTGCCGAAAGTTAGCGAAATTTTTTGGCAAGAACGCAACGAGACTAACGGGTGCACCGTGCAGCTGTAATCAGCCGATACATCGTGTGATGATCGTCTGCGAAGGACGTTCTGAGTGATAAACAGTGATATCTTTTAACTATACGCGCTTGTGCTTCTTGTTTTTTGTCTTTAGTTTATAAAACTGGTAAGTAACTTTTTGGTATTGAACTTTTCCCTTAGATATTATCCTAAAGATCCTAAAGATCCTAAAGATCCTAACCCTAAGATTTGGATGATAAAAACAAACTTATTACAATTTTCATAAAAGCGTTATAATTATGACAATATCAACATTAAACATTAATAACACCCCTAAAAGTATTTGTATTTATGTATTTATTTATTTACTTGTTTAGGAAAAAACACTCGAACGATGTAGCATCACGGCAGCACTTAACAAATAGTTCATTGAATTATTTAACCTGGTGGCCGTTGTAAATAATGACAGGTTTTTGTCACACCACCTACTTTATGAAACAAGTTTAGAAAAAGCCTGCGTTTAATGTCTAGTAAGATAAATTTAATATAATTCACTAACTGTAGAATATTCATTGGCAACTTTATTTGATATTTATATTATTTTAAATGAAATAACATAGATAATGGCTATGTTAATCGATCGTGCCTTGTCTGAATGATTAATTACAACAAATTAAAGCAACTTGTAAGAGATCGTAAAAGGGGCTTTTATTAAGGTACTAGTGTACCGCGCGCGGTTTCGCCCGCGCAGTCAAATTAAAAATAAACAGTCCGGGGTTTTCCCGCATAATTTCCGTCAGGTCTCAAACTATCTCCTCACCAAATTTCATACAAATAAGTTTAGTGGATTAGGCAATAAGAAGAGGCAGAGAGACAGAGTTACTTTCGCATATATAATATTAGAATGGCTTTAACATTTCATATATTTTGCGCTCGAGGATTTAGTATTGATATTTCGAAATATTAATAATCTATTTAGATATTTATGGCACGTATAGCAATGGCTTCTGGAGTTACTATTTGGCGTGTAATAGTTTGTTGAGATTGTTTGGTTGTTTCTCTATCTGTAATTGCATTCAATGATTTACTAAAAGTAAAAGCTGCGTTGGTATTGCATATATCTGTTACTACGGGGCTCTTCTTATTTAAAAATCTTCTCTGGTGTTAGGGACGAGGGTACGCGTGTTACTATAGTTCTCCCAAGAACATGTTGAAATAAGAAATGCTTGTTTATTATTATTACATTATAAAATTATGTGGTTACTAAATCTGTTTTGACTTTTTTTATAATAATACATGAGTAATCCTAATCAACCTGACACCTGTATCTAATCGCATTAATTAATTAATAACTTGTATCATCTGACCGGCTATCGTGTTAATAAGTATTTTTATATAATCTAAACATAAGTAAAAGGCGGTGCTTCTAAATATTGCTATAATATAAATGATATTTCCAGACGTTTAAAATATAGGAACCTAGAATAAGGACCTTATAATCGCTCACTCCGTTGTACCTTGAAATAAGCACCAATAATATGACATTTTTTATATGTATGGTGTACTAGCTACAACCCGCGGCGACAATCGCATGGTACCCGGGTAAAAATAGCCTATGTGCTAATCCAGACTATCATCTATCTCTGTACCAAATTTCCTACAGATTCGGTAAGCTGATTTCGCGTGATAGAGTAGGTAATAAACATCCATTAATACTAACTTTCGCGTTTATAATATCAGTAGGATTTAGTATTAACCTGTACATATTATGTAAACTACATTTTATACACTTTAACTCTTCGTTTTATAATTTCGTAATACCTGGCTTATAAATCAATTATAATCAGTACTGCATCAATTCACGTTAATTAGTTGTCTATCACAAGGGAAAGTATACTCGCATGAATATACTTTCCACTAGAGTGAATCAAAAACAATCGACCGATCGGTTTGGCTAGGCTGATTCGACAATCTGATATTTGCAAATAATATTTTTAATATATAAAACGTAAAGGTAACTGACTGACTCACTGACTGATCTATCAACGCACAGTCCAAACTACTGGACTGAACGAGTTGAGATTTGGCATAGCTACTATGTTGTAGACATACGCTTAGGATTTGATAAATGCCAACAATGCCATGACTTAAATGTATCTATTCGTATCTAGTGCAGTTGAAAATATATAAATTAAACAATATTACAATTCAGAATAATAATATCGTCAAAGAGATTTCCGTTTAGAATATTGTTTGGGAATGAGGCTATTTCTGCCAGCAGTCAGCTAGAGTACATTTTCTGATATGAACAAAAGACCACGTCGCAATAAAGCAGGCCGCAAGTTAAAACAATAAAACATTTGGGTGAAAACGCCCATATAAGTCTAATACATCACAAGGCATTGTAAATCTAGATATTCTGTAGGTCAGCCGGAAGAAACTGGATACAAATTTATGAAGAGACGTTTCATGTCGACTGCGAATTATTTGAGTGTACTAGATATTTAGTAAGTACATATTTATATTTAGGCCGCGTGTTAAGTTAGTTAACTTTAAAGTATAAACTGTATGTAGGTACCTACTATTTGTAATACATTTGTTTTATTTTTCAATTAAATATGTTCACATTTGATAAATAATGGAATAATGGATAATGATTTTGAATTCTCAAATTATTTAAGAAATCATGGGGGTGCATGTATTTCCAGTGTGAAAGCTGAATAGGATGTGCATACAAATAGAATTCGTGATTACACTGTAAAAATCGATGCCTTATCGATATTCCATCTCGACTAAACTTTTTATATAAGCATTGACAAGGCCGTGCAGAGTATTATAAGTAGTCTCAGAATTCGGAGTGTACCTACTTTTATAAGACTGCCATTTATTCATTACTGCTCGAAACGGTAAACAAACATCGTGAAGAAACCAACTCGTTTAATAAATAATAGTTCCACGACATTTGCCACCTACCAACCTGCACTTGGCCAGCGTTATAGGTTATGGCTAGATAATTTTATTTTATTTATATAAGATCCTGTGTCCCTGCAGTGGGAATATATATGAGCTGATGATAATTTCCATGTATAAATTTTCATTAGTGTACTAATTGCAAGTACTTGACACTAACCAAGCGTTGAAGTTATTATAATATGTAAAGCGTGCGTTTATGCGTAAATAAAAGTGCGCTATCCATCCATCCACTTCGAAAAGATCAATCCAATTTTAGAGGTGTAATCGACTTAACGCTTCTACAAATGTTCATGGGCGGTGGTAGCGCTTACCACCAGGCGTCCCCTCCGTTGCCAACTGTGACATAAAAAAAAGAAACGGTTTGATGTAAACTACAGGGGTATAGTATTAATTAGTGTTTCGTTAAAGGTTTAATTAAATAAATGCTCATATTCCGTATACATAATTCATCCTAGCCTTGTTTTTTTAACGAGGTGATTATGCAGTAGTAACGTTAAATAATCATGTCACATACCACAATTACGATGGAACATGGACACGCGACAAATTAATTACGTTCCTACTGGGAAATGTAATTTGTATAGACTGACGCACGTACACAGAAAAAATACAAGGGTCTAATGCACAAATGCACAACACAGTGGCGATCTAAGGCATTTAAATTATATTATTACTAGCTGCACGCTAGTCATTTATCGTAATTAAAATAATATAAACTATCCTATCTTTTAAGTTAGATAGAACTGCACACTGTGTGCAAATTTGATTAAAATCAGTTGAGTTGTTTAAGAGTTCATCGCGGACAAACACTGTGACATGTAATTTATAGGTATAAAGATTGTCAAAATTGTTGCTTAAAATACGGTCACATAAGTCAAATGATTTAGAATTTAGATGTACATTTTTTCATTAGTCATCTTTGGGTACGGTCATAATGCACGTTTGTGTTTTACCTACTAATGCAGCAGTAAATGCAGGTTCAGAATTTCCTGGTTTTCCTTCTCTAACACATTGAATTGTTATACGAAAAAAGCATGCCTCGAATTAAGATATTTATTCAACGGATCGATCATATTCTCTGAATAGGTGATTATGATATTATCGTACGTCGCAACTTATTTCTTTAGAAAAAAACCTTTACCATTTCCACGTCTTTAGAAAAAACCCTATGCGCTGAGAATCCTTTATAGCCTCAACACGTTGCCAACATTAAGAACCTTTATTCTTCATCATTTAATCTATAGTAATATTAAAGCTGAAGAGTTTGTTTGTTTGTTTGTTTGAACGCACTAATCTCAGGAAATACTGGTCCGATTTGAAAAATTCTTTCAGTGTTAGATAGCCCATTTATTGACGAAGGCTATATATGTACCACGGGCGAAGCCGGGGCGGACCGCTAGTATTTAATATAATATAGCACCTTAAAACAGCAGTGCGTACAATATTAACTCATTCTAGATTAACCACTCACACGTAATACTATTCATAGTTTCCAATCCAACAACAATGATTCGATCATAATAATATTATAACACAATCGATGTTTACTTTGATTTATAATCGATTGTCGTATTAAACCGGTTCATGTGACCTGCAGGTCTGGATATTATGCGGGTACGGGCAATCAACTTACCTGACCCGTAACACATATAAGTCGGTCAAATTAACAGGTTTAATCCTTGCCGTCCTCGCCTATAACATTCCTTGAAACATCAACACTTAACTTTTATTGTCGCTACTTGTTTATTTTATTTTTAATGGAAGCATAGGCAACGAGCATCTGAGATAGTGATAGTATAACGACGAGGTGTTTTAACATCTTTAATAATGTTTATCAAGTGAATACTCATTTACCGTTTTATTTTGATATTTTATTTATTTTACTATGCAAATAATCGATTTCTGCAATTGCAGAACTGTCGAGATGTTATCAATTTTAACTTAAACAGCAGGATAATTTTTGAATTGATAGCTTTAATAAAAATGTGCTTGTGTAGAGTTATAGCGAGCGAATATATAGCTGCTACCAAGTTATTATATAGTTATATCATTAAAATGGTATGATCCAAAGAACAAAATAAATGTATAATAAGTTTTAAAGCTGTTTATGTGAAACATGCATAGCAACCACGTTATTCATCAATATATATATATATATTTTACGAGACATTTTTTTATATTATTTAAATGGGATATTTTTAGTTGATACGTGGTTTTCTATCTCGCTGGTGGTTTCCAAAAATTTAAAGCTCGATCCTGGTGTATCTTCAAAGTATTTTTTACCATAAATTCTCTTGAATTCTGAGGCACAAGGAACAATAAGTTCATAAAAAATTGGCGGAGCATTGTCGTATATTGCTTTGTCTCCTGTAACGATTATTTTTATAGTGAAATGTACAGAATCTTCTTCGTTTCTCGAGAATGATACACTTCTCGGACATAGTTGAACCTCAAATCTAACTTCTGATTGAGCCGGTACAAAGGTTTCCATAGGAGAAATATTAAATAGTTTCTTCATTTTTGTTGTCAGTTTAATTTTGATAGTCACTGGTACATATATGTGCGTGTTTGCGATAGTGAAATATTCTCTATACATTCCATATTCACTAGGACATTCTGTCATATCTAACATAATGGGGTGAATTTTAAGAGGATGGGGAAGAACTTCAGATAAAATTTTGATAGTTTTTCTCATAACCACGTTGTCGTTATCAGGGTTATAAAAATCTAAATTATAGTAATATTGATGAGATCCAATGTGCTCGGCTTTTTTAAAATATGCTTGAATATTGTGTACACTATGTGGGTGCAAATATAAGTAAGTAGATTTAATATAATACGGTTGAAGTGAAATGGTTATTATTTCATTCAACACACCACTAACAATATCAGTAGTTTCAATTATTTCCTCTGGTGTTTCTAGATTATCTAACTTAATTGATGAAATTAATGCGCTGTCTGATTCAATATCGTCATTTCGCTGTATTACACTTTCAGTGTTTGGGCTTACTACATGAAGTGAGTTTACACTTTCGTCAGACAGGAGTTCATATAAATTTATATCTTGTTTTCCTATATGTAAGTGATAAAAATAATCGTCATTTACACATATCTTAATATTTCCATACGGACATTGATGTTTGCCTGTAATTTGCCATGAATAAACCGGTGATATATTAACAGTTTCAGTAACATCAATTGATCGCCTTTCATTGTAGTCACATATAAATGGTATCCTTAAAATTTCTTCTTGTTTCTCATAAGAAACGAAGCCGATTTTAAAGTTTAGTATTCCTTCGTAAAATTTCGTTTCTGGCATTAATTTAAAATTCAAGCAATAAACTTTAGAAAGGCCTGCACACAGTTTTACAGGAGTAGACGGTTTTAATTTAAATTTCTTTAAAGAAGATTTATTAGTCAATTCCTTAAACCGAACATATAAACAATCAGTTGTACAATTTCTAAGTGTAAATTTAATATATCGTTCACGTTCGCTGAACACTTTAATTTCTTTTGGATAGCAACCTACCGATGTCGTCTGTTCTAAGAGCAATTCTTTAATTTCCATCCGTTCATGCTCATCTTTAATTGAGGTATGAAATGAATGATAACTTAAAGCTGTGCAATGAGAACCAACGGGTGAAATCAATTTATGTGGATTTGTACAAATAATCACAGGTAGTTTCTGCGAACTTTCTGATTTCACATCTTGGTCTACATCGGCGTGTATTGTTTCCTTAGAATCAACAACCTCTGTATTTGGGTGAACTGTTAGTTCAACATCACTTATTTCACCAACAAACTCTTCACTAGTATAGTCCTTGCCTTTAAACGTAATTATTGTTTCAGTTGCGTCTTTAATGTCGACTACGTTCTTCTTGTGTTTTATTAATTGCATTTCATTCCATATATCGGCAGTTCTCGCTAGTTCATCAGTTAACGCAAAGGGGGATTGTCGGTATTGTTGCACCCACAGCTTTTCTATTATACTTTTCTTACGTGCAAATGCATTTCGAACTTTACTTTTCATTTCATTCTTCACATCATATAGGGATTGTATAACTTCTTTCCATTGATCTATCGATCGTATATCTATTTTGTATTGTGCCTCTAATGATTTTATAAAGTTCTCTATATCTACTGAATAATTGCTAGTCCCACGTATTCTGATGTGTTTACACTGCGACAAATTCATACTGAAATAACTATACGTACAATATCAACATACAAATGAATATAATATAAAACACATAGATTTATTAAATAAGAAAATATTTACGAAACATACACTGACGTAAAAAGTCTATTTGACATTTTAAGTTATTTTAAACTATGGACGGCGCATAAATATAAAATCCATGTTTATTTTAGTCCACTGAAAATGAAAAACTTCTTATTAAATTTAATGTCTTAATGAACAGATTTCTAACAACATAAAATATTGTGATAAAAAAATGTCTTCTACAGATGGCAATGGAGAGAATACCTCGCGTATTACTTAGTATAGCACTAGCTGCACTTCTGCCAATGGCTTCACCAAATATCCGGGAGGAACAAGCCAGAGAAAATATACCTCATTCTAGACAGAAGAGGATACTATGGATCACGAACGATGGGCGTTTGGCGTTACCCCCAGGAACGACAATGACGATAACACCTTCGATATCTATGCCCTTTGTAAGGCATCCGCCCAAGGGGTTCCTTTCGAATATGACTATAAGCTTCCCATTTACAAGTGAGTACCGATAGCACTTATTTAATTATTAATAAATATTCTACGAATAGTAAAGATTAAGGCTGTACCGGATTTTACTTGTGAATAATTCACAAAATTCTTTAAGTTTTCTTGCATAACCAGATATTGAGTTCTTATCCATGATTGTGACTACTAAGGAATTCATGAATAATTTGAGTACTTTACAATCATGTCTTAATAAAAAATTGCGGCATTATGCTGCATTACCAAGATTTCACGGTAGGCTCTGTACCAGTACTATTGAATACTTACGTAACTACAATACATTGTTATTATCAAGTATGCCAATTTACAGGTACCCTAATGTATCAGCTGGAATGTAAAAGTCAGTATTTAAATTGAAAATGAACTACGTAGAAAAGTAGAACAAATCTAATGTACTATGTAACATAGTTTAATATAGAGCAGTAATAGAGAAAATAACATTAGCGAGTATAAGGTAGTTTAAAGGACTAATTAAAAACCTTAAAATTAACTTGAAATATAACAAATATCTGGTAATATGTAGATCGACAGAAATAAGGATTGTAATAACATTTATTAAGGAAATTTAGTTAAAAACAACAAGAATGTAGAGTATATAGTATGTAGCCATTGTTTTGGATTAATTGACCTTACATATAATATTGGACATTATGCGTATAATAGATTTTATGCTTATATTACCCGCAGTTTTAGCTTCTTTAAACAAACCTTTAAAAAATGAATTTTCGATACTTAGAACTGCTAACATATTGACACCCTAACAGAAAAAGCATGAAAAAATATATTAATTTTTGCAGTTGATTTCGATAAATTGGGTTTGACTGACAACGAGAATCCTTACGGTGACCTGCCGCCGATCTTCGCGAGGTCCATGGGCAGAACTGCTGCTTCTGTTATGGCGGACTATGTAGGACAGTACCTAGAGCATAGACGAGGAAAGAGGTCTACAGACACACAGATACCCCCTGAAGCTGAGAAGGTTATTCTAGACAAATTTCACGGAGGTGAAAGGCGAGTATAAAATTTTTATAATAAACATATTGATGGAAATTTTATTGTGTGACTTATGAAAGGTTCTCTTTATTGTTATTTCACAAAAGAAAAATGAGCAGTTAAATTAGTTTAATAATAGTTAGCTCTCCCTATTGTATAGCAGTGCCTTAACTAACTGTCATGTTAAATCTTTTCCAACTGAATAAAATATTGTTATTCATCGATCAACACGATGTTCGATCCAAAGTTAAAGTTCTTAAGAATTTTTTTAAACCGTGTGACCGATTTTTATAGAATCAGAGGATTTATATGGGAAACCAATCAAAATAGGTCCTGCCTCGTGATCAAATTTTTTCTATTCTTTCAAAATTTCTCATTTATAAAGCATTTCAATGCTATAAAACTAAAAATTAAATTCAACAAAGGCCGCGTTCCATCGATACAATATTGTAATCATTGAAATAATGTTTCGTATTGGTTGTGATGGTTCTTAATCATCTCAATAGATGGCGTGGGGTGCCCCTTAGGCACATGAAACGGAAAGAGTAGAAGAAATTCGATTACTGTGGCAGGATCACGGGTGGCCGAGAGGCTAGGCGTTGCTACGGTTAGGCAAGATACGCAGGTTCGAATCCTGCCTCGTGATCAAATTTTTTCTATTCTTTCAAAATTTCTCAATCGTTAACTTTGTAAAAGAAGTCTAGTAATCAAGAGACGAGATTGAAAATACCAGACATGATTACTCAAAAGAGTATATTTTGTCAGATCATAACTCGTCGTTACTAGAATTAAATGACTTATATATCTCTTAAATGTTTAAGGGTCACGTGTAACTATCCTTTAAAAGGACACATAAAAACGAAAACACGAGGATGGGCGTGTGACGATAAATGTCCGTAACTTTCACTCACCCCGATAGGGACATCGCGATTTCGGCACGCAATATTTGGCATCGCGTGCGGGAAGTACGCTAACACAATAATAATTAGAAGTCACTTGGTCTTCTCAATTATGCAACGCATTTAGAGGATTTATTGTCACTTTTTTATGTAGCGGTGTGACTAGATTAATAATAAGGGTAATATGAAATTTGATCAGCCAGAATTTTCATTTGCTGTCCAATTTATAAAATGATATATTAGTATAGCCGTCCCATTATCATTATTTTAAATTGGTATATTTTATATAAAGTAGTGATATATTGTATATGCAGATAAACTCCGCAATTTGTATGTTCTTAGAATACTTTAATAATTTAGATGATTATTTAAAAATTTATTTGATTTTTTCCAGGCTATCTGGCGTACATGTCTATATAACTATAAAATCAATCTGTTTCTTTAGTACATTCTGCATAGTAAATAATAAATAAATCTCATATTATACGGCATCATGTCATAAAACCGGCGCGTGCGCATAAAATGACCATATGATTATTTCCATAAATTCATTCTGGGTTTCAGCTTAGTCATTGTCACATACGGTACAAAAATGTAAATACCCGTTGAAATAAAGTGTCACATTGTTTTCTCTGAATATTGCTTCCAGTATATGATAAACACATATAGATAACAAATCTTGTTTATTTTATAGAGCGCTTATGTACGGAATTGCGGAAGATCTACTAGCTAATTTCGGATTAGATGGGAAAGAGTGTCTACTGAGAGCGATTTGCGAGGTGCATGCCCATCCTTTGCATAATTTTGGCTTCCTTGGTGAAGTTATGAAGTTGTTCTTCAGGTAAGGAAATTAGATTAAAAACTATACATTTACAGCCCTATATTTTGTACTGAACTAAAAAAAAATCAAAAGAAAAAAAGTTAAGTATAAAGACCGAGTTTGGAACATTTTAATTTCGCCTCTTAGAACATATTTTAAATCTTAACTTGTGACGTCACAAAGCCCCATCCCCTTTAACATATTACGTAATTTATTGATGACCCCATCACAGTGAAACATTATATATATTTCCGTACTATACCTATATATTCTCGAGATTTCGAATTTATTTTTACATTCGCTACTAGCTCAATGCACTTATATTAATTATCTCTATACACCCAATTCTTGAACACAAAATTCAAATTTTAATTGCTATGTGTCTTGATTCACATTTTGCACACAATAATGTGGATCAATGTATAGATTTATCATAAAAGTAAACGAAGAGCTTATAAATAGCACTTTAATTAATGTAAAATCGTGTGACAGAAACATAAATTATCTAATTCTAGGATTATCGATTGAAGTAAAATTCCACTATTTGAAGCGTCATAAAACCAGTATCCTTACGGTTTCATAACCCATATTCATTTAATTAAGAACTATTGATTTATTTGATGTTACGAAGAAAAGAAATGTTTTTAGTTTATATAAAAACGCATACAAAATTAAACTAGATGTAAGTCTTATTACTTGTTTTTATAGCCTCGTGATTTATGATTTTAAAGTTTCGTTATGGAATCGTTAAAAAAAATATTTGATTGTTTTTCTTATCTGTTGTTTAGCCCAAGTAAATCACCGTATGCTACTCTTCTTGACGAGTATGTGAAAGCCCAGCAAGCAGGAGAGTCAGGGGGTGAATGCTGGCCTTACTATAGACTATGTCCAAAGAGCATTTTCCAATCAACGCAGAACAAATATGCGTAAGTATCTATTAAATATTGTGCTCAATTGAAAGAAAGTATTTAAAAAACAACTCGAATATATATACTTACTGCGAATCTATAACCTGGGTAACTAAACGTATAATTTCTTTGATGCCATAATTAAATCATAGCTAACATTCCCTATTAAGTAGGAATTAACTTTTATATAAGAATCCATTGATACTTCTTAATCCGGTAACAGAATTAGTGCGTCCCCCAATCATGTGGTAACACGCAATCTCATTTACAACAACACAGCAATAAACTACATATATAATTCATTACATTTTAAGCGAAAAATGCTTCCTGAGTTCCAACCAATTTACGCCCCAACAAGCCTCCATTAGGAAACAAAAATAATGATACCTCAACGGTAAGAACCGGCAATGAAATGGATTAATCACAAAATTTCCAATAATTATTACAAAGATTGGAAAGAACGCAAACGCAATTAAAATTGAATGCATCAATGCTTCCACACGCTACAAAAGAATAAAAATTCCTTTTAATTTTCCGACACCTTTCCATTCTAAAGGTTAAAGTTTAGTAATATATAGATATGCTTTACACAGTTATAAAATTATGAAGTAAGTAGCTACCTCATAATTTTGTGTTCATGTTGAAATAAATTAACACACTGATATTCTTTAACAGGGAAGACGCAGAGCTCTTACATAGGAGAGAACACGATAATATCGAAGAGAATAAAATAGAAATAGATAACCTAAAAGCTATGTAACTAAGATAATCAAAATGTCCCAAATGTAGAGGTAGTGTCCAACCAAAGCTATAAGAAAATTTAGTCTTTACAAAAATTGTAATTATTGCACTAATCCCTTCTAGATTCACAATAACAATATTCCTAGAACGCCGAAAATCTATTTCAAATCAATTTCAAACAAAAAAGCAAAATATTCATTGTTCGTGAATTATTACAGTCATTACATAAATAGGAAAGTTATTACTGAGTTGGTAAGGATTTCCGCATGAAACAAAAAGTAATTTAACGACTATACATAACGTTTTCTTTTCATTAATTGGCAATCGTCTGTGTCATCTTTTAACTATAGTTAAATTTAATAATGAAGTGTTAAATATATTAATTAGTTTAATAAAAATATGTTCCATATAATTTTAGATTTAATTTTATGTTACGAGCCAGTCAATCGAGTACAATATGTATGCACAATGAAGGTACGGCATTTTTAGTTATTTTCGTGAATCTAGAAATTAGTGATGTGAAATTAAAGCGTTCATAAGCATTTTACTTATAAGATTATATGACCAATGCGGTAGATGCGTGAATAATGCCGAGAAGGGCATTTGTTTGGTCTTAGAGATTGGTTGTTTGGGAAGAAAATGTGGAATACAATTTATAAAATATTTTAACCCAGTGCAGTTTGTTTTTTACGATTAAAATGTAAATGTATGTGGTTTTCCAATTACTTTGACTTCTACTTTTATTGGATCCTAATATTTAAGTTTTTATATTTAAAAATCAGTCAAAATCTCAGTATGAAAATGTTTATGAATCTTACTATAAGTGCCATTTAAAAGTTAAGGTACATTCCTCTATAGTAGACTAAATTATTTTACTTAATTAATAATTAATTAGTGGTTTAAATAAATATAATTTTTACAATACTGTTCTCTAAACTATCACCATTATGTTATAAATAACGGAATAATGTGATAAAAAATCCTGACAAATATTAGTTAAAATTATTTTTATAATATATCTTTGTATTACTAAGTGTCGTAGGTATGAAAACGTTTAATTTATTGTTATTTACTATATATCATAAGTTATTTACAAGATATATTAAAGAGTTTACGATATCATGTTCATTTCTTTCAAATCTTTTCTTCGAATATTTTTCTGTAGAATTTTCTGGACATTAATAAATAAACCGCTCAACGGTGCGAACATAAGTTTACTTGTTGACATAGTTGGGTCGGGAATAGCGTCAAAACTCCGCATACCTGTTTCCCATCCCCTACGAATAACACAGCTGAGCCAAAGCTCAAACGGAGACGTGAAATGAAAAGCTTACGTGACAAGCGATAATATTCTTTTCTAGAATACCTTTGATATGTTCAAGGTAAGTGGAAATTTATATTAGGAATATGTACAGTTCAAAGGTATTATGAATATGTATTTACAGGTACAATATGTGATTATCGCGTGTATATTTTTGTTGAATGCTATGTTCGAAACGGCTTCTATAGTTAAGAGGAGTTATTCCGACCGATCTGTGAGGGGATATGTTACTGAGGTTAGTAGTTTTTATAAATTCGTAACTTTAGACGATTTCATACAATTTGAAGGTTATGTAAATTAACAAAATTTCCTCAGAGAACTTGTTGGTGGAACGAAGTTTGTAAGGAGGAATTTCAAACGTTATTCAGATGCAAATGCCCCTCATGGTCTTACTGCCGCAGTCCCGGGAGATATTACAATGCAGTTTGTTCTATGACGGAAACCGGTTACATATGGGCCCAGCCAAACTCACAATGGCGAGGACAATAATACAATAATTCTTTTACAATACGCGCACCAAAATTTTCCTAGCATTCCAAATTGTAGTCACTCAAAACATGTTTCCAAACGTGCCGATCAATGTGCTGAGACTGATACCGTAGGAGAGGAAATAAAATTTCAACATCTATTTTCATATTTAGCACTAAGTTATTTTACTTCCATTTACGATGGAAGATAAGCATTTTGTCTTGAGCCACTGTTTTTCAATTTATCCTTAAATAAACACGATATAAAACTGTATATGTAGTTTCTCTTAACGATTTCCCAAAGCCCGCTTTTTGCGTGACCTTGGTAATATAATAAGTTATTTATTCTGTCATGAAAGCAATGCCCTACGCGCATGCGTTCTATACGAGCCACTTAATAAAAGTACTAACAATCAATAAAATCTCAGTATACAGCAAACGAATTCAACATCAGACAAAACACGTTATTTTCACAATGCTGCCGATATTATTGTTATTTCTCTCTTTGTATGGTATTAGTTGTGATCCTGAAACGGTGAGAGATAATTTCGACTACTTTAGCTATGGAAATGACGATAATGTCATAAAGAACCCCGATTTACATGCGGTAAGAATAAATATTCTATTGTTTTATCTATTTAGTTCACTATGGTAATAACTTTGAGTAATTGCCACGTGTTTTCAGCCTAAAGACGACATTGTTCTTAGACCACAGGAGGTCAAGGACTGGCCACAACAGTCTCTAAATGTGGGACAAATTACAGCTGTCTCTATCAATTCTTTAGGACAGCCCGTTATATTTCATAGGGCTGAAAGAATTTGGGACGAAAGGTAACCACACAAAAATATATTTGACTTTGCAACGTCTATAATAAATGACATAGTATGAGCAACAATTCACAAGGAAGCACTTTTTTAGAATTACCTATACCAATATGACTACAATTTTGTTCTGACATTTATTTTATTTTTAGCACCTTCAACGAATCTAATGTTTACCAGAACCTCGATAAAGGGCCAATTATTGAGGACACTATACTGGTTCTCGATCCACAGACAGGCTCAGTTTTGCACAGCTGGGGCGCTTACGCGTTTTATATGCCCCACGGTTTAACTGTGGATCATCATGACAATGTTTGGGTCACAGATGTGGCTAAACATCAGGTATTCAAGGTAAGATCGATGTCTAATTCCAAAACCAAACAGACAATTACAAAATTACCTAGAATTTTTTCAAGCAGTAGTTATGGGCGCCCTAAAGTTCTCAATATACACATAGAGATATTGCAAAAACCTAACCTAACCTAATTAAATTACCTACTTATTATTACAGTTTGTCAGAATTAAACATTAATTAAAATAAGAATTCGTCTCCTTGTCTAATTATATATTAACGATATTACGATTCATCGCCTGCATGACGGGCACTTTTTTAGAATTTTTTTACTTCAACAAAAAACAGCAAAGAGGAAATGGTAATGATGATTTAATTTTCAGTATACCCCAAGCAATCACAAATATCCAACACTGACAATTGGTGAGGCATTTACGGCTGGCTATCCCTACAGACGGAGAGTCCTTCTGTGCATGCCGACATCCGTTGCCATCGCAACAACAGGAGAAATCTTCGTCGCCGACGGCTATTGTAACAACCAGATCCTCAAATTTAACGCGGCTGGTACATTGCTCTTAGCCATTCCGTCATTCGCAGAGACATTCACACTAAATCTACCACATAGCGTGACCCTCCTAGAACACCTAGACATGGTTTGCGTCGCTGACAGAGAGAATATGCGAATCGTCTGCCCAAAAGCTGGTTTAAAGAGCTATGCGAAGATGCTCGAACCAGCAACCGTTATTGAGGACCCGACTTTGGGACGAGTTTTCGCAGTGACGTCACACGGCGACATGATTTATGCCGTGAATGGCCCGACAGCTCAAAATATTGCTGTGAGAGGATTTACTGTTAACGTCGTGTATGGTAACATATTGGATTCCTGGGAACCGAGCACGGTGAGTTGGTAACTGTAATCTGGCTTCAATGGAGAGAAAATCACAACAATTATGTGAATGATCTAGAATTTACACCTAAAATCATACTCAATTTTACATAATATAAGTTAGGACAATTATAGATTAGATAATAGTACAATAATTGTAAATTAAGACTAAATAATATAAGTCAACTTGATTTCAACGATTCTCGCTTTGTGAACAACATATAATGTATTTGATATCTCTCTCTTTGTTTGGTTTCTGAGCCTCATACTTATAATTTAAATGTAGTTTTATACAAAAAAATCTATAATGTAGCATAATAAACTTTACTGACACGTAAGATTATTTATGTACGGTTTAAAATTGTATAATATACCCATGTGTCTTTTACAGGGCTTCACAAACCCCCACTCTCTAGCAGTAACACGGAATGGATCTCACCTCTACGTCACAGAAATTGGGCCGAACAAAATATGGAAATTCGAGCTCACAGATGTGTATGACAGAAAATAAAGCTTATTCATCATTCCTATAAGAAGCTTTAATCACAATGATGTAACGTGTAGATCATAGGGACCTGCTTTATAAAGGCGAATTAAATTCGCGTGTAGCCATTTCACTAACCTATACTAGTCTGTATTTTACCCAAAAACATGTTAAAACTTAAAATAAATGTACTCTAGAAAGATGTATGTTTCACATGAGTAGGTATTCTAATGTTATATACGATGGGGTTCGAAATTGCTCAGTAAATAGTCATCGGTAAGAAAATTTTTGATTCCATTATTTAATAAGTTACTCGAAAGTATCTATCCAAAAAAGTTGGCAGTAATTTTATTTCATAAACTAACCATGGAAACAGAATCTATTTTTATCACGTTTCGTATGGATTTTTATTCAATTACAACTTGAAAATTATTAGAAATAAATGCTTTCTTCAAAAAGGGTACCGGCGTTCCTGGGACAGTATCTGGGCCACCCAGATTTTAAAATGGGACCAAATGACAACTACTTCCTACGAAACACGAAAATTACACGTGGATTATAAAACCCCGAAAGTTGTCGAGTAGCAAAACATCAAAAAATACAGTGGAATTGAACGTTCTGTGTTTTCGGGAACGTCGGATAAAAACATTGGGGTTACTGTTACGGGTATCTCGTTTGTTTATTTATTATGTTACAAATTTAGTTTAAAAAATATTAAGCATAGTCTACTAGCAGAATGAGGCTATTATATTATATAGGTTGTTATAAAATCTTGTTCTCTAAATATCATTAAATAAATGGATAGGTGTTCAATTTACGTAGTGTGTTCGTATAAACTGACTATTCTTGTTAAGGCGTCGTACAACAAAAGACGACATTTCTATGTTAACATGATAGATGCTTGAATTATTAGAACGCTATTATATTATAAATATATACCGAAATATTTCACAATTTTATGCCAAAATATTCAATGAACAGAATTACCTGAATTACTGTAGAGATGCGTTTATAGAGAATAATGCAAACGTAATTCATTATAATGTAATTATTC
>NC_052115.1:4538249-4585676 GCF_012273895.1 Zerene cesonia | reverse complement strand
ACAGAATTACCTGAATTACTGTAGAGATGCGTTTATAGAGAATAATGCAAACGTAATTCATTATAATGTAATTATTCGAATAGATTTAACATTGAATGGGCAGTCTTGGAAGTATTGAAATGATAGGTCCAATCCAATCAAGCACAGGAATATACGAAAATTGTGTTTTTAGTGTATTCCTTTATGGTAATAAAATATGGAGTAAATACTATATAGTTATAGAATATAGTTTCTATTTATGCAAATGTTTACTAAAGCTTTAGAGTTTTATCTCTATTCCATATACCTATAGGATTAAAAGCAATGTTATAACATATAGATTGAATGAAATTGAAATTTTTGGTAGAAATAAAAATACATATATTTAATAGTAATGAAATTTGTCTTTTAATGATTATAACCACAGGCAAGACTAATTAATTATACATATATACATTAAAATAAATTTAAATATACAAATAAATAACACATACCAAATAATATTAACATTGATAAATTTACATGTCAGTTTTTCTTTTCTTCATAACTTTCATGAAGAGAACCATATCTGAAATTCAAAAAAGCAACATGAATTACTACTGAAATCTCTACAAGCATAAAAGTTTGAATAATAATAGAAAAAGAATATTTAGTACATTAAACATACACTACTTTAGGTCTTTCACATAAAACTTATGTTTGTTACTGCTAAGTATACTTCAGTTTTAACAGAGCTAAACTATGGTAATTATTTAGAATTCAAACCGTACCCTGCTCTCTCTATCTCTCAATTGTGCAATTAAATGTTACACCATCATTGCCAGCTTTTAAGGAAAAAGGAGAGGATTGACAACAAGAATAAAGGAATAGACTGGGAAGGGTGAGGAATAGGACATAAAGAGAAAGGGACTCCAGTTGAGACAGCAAATAGTACTCACTTATAAATATGACCATCACAGCAGCCAGCATAAGCCACAACCAACACTTCCATGCACTGCGACTATGCTCCTGCAACCTCTCTGATTCAACTTTAAGAGACATTAAGTTCTTGTCTGTCAGATCTGATGACTTCTTTAAAGCCTGGAATAAAATAACATTATATAAAAGATAAATACAACAAATTTAGAAAAAATATTGACTGTTCAATGTGATGTTAGACATAAGGCTTTCTTAATTGCATAATTATCATGCAAGGTTAAATCTTTTTGGATATGGTTTAAATTACATTTGAAGAGCATATTATTTATAAAAGTACAAAATTCTTAAATTGCCAAACAAAGTTCTATTTAATAGTAAAAATAGGAATTGATTTATCTTGCTGCTATTTTTATGATATTTAAACGAAAAAGGCCATAATTATCATACCTCAGTGTCAGCTTTGATAATCTTGCTAGCAATCTGTGACTGTTCCTTCAAACTTTTAGTTAGAAGCACCATATTTTCTGCAACTTTCTCTTGCATATTTTGATGGTATTTAAGCAATGAATCGATATCTTCCTGACTGCTACTGTTACTTGTAAAATTGGGTGCTTTTATTATGTTCCGTTTCCTCAATGTATCATCACTGTCTTCTGAAGATATATAACTGTATTGTACTCAATGAATTAAATAGAATACCTATTACAATATACACTTAGGTTGGTGATTCTATGATATATATGCAAAGAACCCTCTTATACTGGGCCTGTGTCCTAAATTTAAACAAAAATAAATTGGCTAGTGAGAATGATACATCTTTTACAATTGACATTATAAATATATTTCAAATACACTCACCTGGTCCAAACAACTCGGATCGAAGTTCTAAGCCATATTTAGCTACAGTTTTCTGATGAATCTCCAGGGCTGCTGCATCAGCAGATATCGTAGCTGCTCCATGGGATAATAATTGTACAGCTTCCAGCTGAAGAAATTAATGAAGTTGTTGCAATACTAGACTTAATTGTGATTTAAGTTTTAGTTTTACAGTATTGAAATTGCTACGGTTAGGCAAAAAGACTCGGGTTTGAATCCCACCTTGTGATCAATTTTTTCTATTCATTCAAAATTTCTAATTAAGATTTTTAGAACATAACAAATACATATATTTATTATACATAAACATCTGTACTATTCCTATAATGTTGTTGGTCAAGGTAAACTCTATACTTACTTTTTCCATAGGGCTATTTAGTGTAGCAGTCTGGATTAAACCTTTTAAAAATGCAGTCCTTTTCAAATATTCTGGCATATCTTTAGGAAGTTTGCTTGAAAATAATAATGAAAATTACAATCATATACTAGGTAATTGAAATAGCAACACATAAATACATAGCACTTACTCAGGATTTTCAGCCTTTAATTCAGTTATAAATTCCTCTAAGTTTTGTACGTATTGTTTTAGACGACAGTTTGCATCCAAAGGCTCTTGTTTTGCAATTGATTCACATTTATTTAAAAGTATTCTTACATTTACTTCCGTTCTAGATTTTGTAGGCAAAGTGCAATTGCCCATTCGAGGGTCCGCTTGAATTGCCATTATGGCTCACAGCAACAGTATTACACGTGATCAATATTGCTTTCAAGAATAACGACTAGACACAGTGCATTAATATTCAGATCAATCAAAAAAATGTTTTATTTTACAATTGTAAACAATTCAATTTTATTTTATGAATGAATTGTAAACAAAGTATCGATCCATAACAGCTTACAGCTCCACGTCAATCATGAATCAACTGTCACTGTCAACTGTCAAGCACAGATGTTAGAGGCTGTTAGAAGGCAACACAGCACTGCCATTCATAAAATAAAATTGAATTGAAAAGTTTTCTTTTGAACGCTCACATAACAATAAAAATAATTAAATTCTTATTTATTTATTATTTTTACCTAGGAGCAAGTCATTCCCTTACGCCTGCATGAGCATTATCGATGATCAAACAATGATAATTAGTGGCCGAACAAGGGATAATTAATGAAAATTTAAATGGTACAACCTTTCTTAGTGTAGATCTGCAGTTCATGTTTTCTTTTTTTATGTTATAAAAATAAACCATTGCTCTGCTCTATGTTAAGATAATTATAATGTTAATCATGTTCATCAGCGATGAAAATAAAGATATCTATTATGGGGGGCCAACTTGAAGGTGAATATTTACTTAATTAATTATAAATAAATAAAAGACGAACAAATAATTTTTACATTTAAACAATAACAAACAAACGAACAAATAATTAAAACTAAAAAGTTTAATAATATAAAAAAGAGGGGCTAAATTCAGTGGGCCCTAAATGTGCGCTAAGATCGATAGGCAGGCCCCGTAGGTAAAGTCGTTACCTAGTTCCTTTCTACCTTTTATCTCAACGATTGAATTTTGGTTTGGTTGCTTCATAACCTTTACACATTTGCTTAGACTATTCAATGAAATCCAATCAAACATCAATGAAAAAAAGAAATTCATTTCTTGTTTTCAATGTTTAATTTCATTTTAAATCTAGACAAGTAATTTATAAAGAATTGCCATAATTCCTCGTGGAAGCTTTTCTCCGGGTTATTTTATATACTTATACAATCGTCTTACTTTCTGAAACCTACACCCCGAGAAATTAAGTCTAACGCCTGTGAAATATAGGTATCAAATAATAAAGGCCTATATCCTTTTCCTTACCCATCCCAGTCCTTTCCATTATTCCTCTCCAATTTGAAGTCAGTAATTCATTTGAAGTGGCGTAAGTTCTGCAAACTGCCTCCTTGGTATAGTGGTTAACGCGTGAGCGTAGAACCGAGGGATCCTGGGTTCGATTCCCGGTGGGGACGCACAAAAAACAAATGTCCTGCCCCATACCCCACTAGGGGACACGGGACTTCACTTTTAAGTTCTGCAATCGACCTTACACCTCTCCAAATGTTCATGAGCGGTGGCAGTGCTTACCATCAGGCGACCCACCAGCTCAATTGCCAACTATGATAAAAAATATGGCCTCCCTGGGTAAGGACATGGGCTAAATTTATCAACACACCATGCTGGTAAAATCATGTTATAAATGTCATGTATATGTTATATAATATGATAGTTAGGGAGTAAGAGTAATACTAATAGGCTACTTTACCAATCATTTCCTTTTATTATGCAGATGAAAAGTTATTTTTAGCTATATATGCCGCGGGCATACTTATTAGTGTTATTATAACTCTTACGAATATTACGACTCTTACAAATATATTTTACAATTTAACGTTCGTAACGTTGACAATGTAATCTCACGTATTAAAGACGGGATAATTTTTTGATTTCCCCAAAGTTATGCATGTGCGTAGATTGACGAGGACTAATTAGCTGGTTTGATTAATAAATCCAGCTATTTATTGCACATTATTTCCAGTATTAAAAATTTTTGGCAAGCAGTAGAACTTAATAAAATAATTTTCTTCTCATATGTTGATTTGGTAAGAATTTTGAAACATACATTTTCTCATACAAATGCAACGAAATAATTACATATAACATCTTTAAGACATTACAACACATACATACATATAACACATAATGCTCAATAGCATATAATATTACGAACAATGTAATAAATTTTAAATTCTGAAATATTTAATTGTCAATGTCATCAATTGGCTTTAATGTTTTTGCCTTTGGAAATATCTTGTGCACCCTTTTCTTGTGTGTATATAGACAAGCCTTTTGTCGGAATGTTACCCCACATACATTGCAAGATAAAGGTCGATCTCCACTATGAATTAATTGGTGTTCATATAGATTCTTTTTTGACTGTGGACAAAATATAATAACATTAGTAGTAATATAATTATAGAATAGAAAAACTAAGTAGGTATGTGAAGTGAACTTAATTTATGGAAGTATGATAAAGAACTTTGAAATGGTCTTAGTCTTTAGAACTCGAGTCCTTGTGAAGTATTTCTTATTAAATACTAGTAATGACTTCTTAATTATAATAAAATTAAAAATTCCCTTACACTAAAAGTTTTTCCACATATTTGACACACTTTATCTTTGCGAGTCTCGACCAAACCGTGATGAACGCTTTTCACGTGTCGGGTAGTACTGCGGCGTGAAGAAAGTAGCTATAAGACGAAAATAACACGTTGTATCAATATTCTTAAATTTCTTTTTTAAAAAGTATTGGTGCCAAAAATAATTACAAATTAAGACAACATTAAATATGAAACACTTCTCAACATTTCGGCATAATTGAAAAATACAATTTATTATTTTATTTAGTTACTAGCTGCGCCCCGCGGTTTCACCCGCGTAAGTCCGTATCCCGTAGGAATATCGGGATAAAAAATAGATGTTGGCCGATTCTCAGACCTACCCAATATGCTTACCAAATTTCAGAGGAATCGGTCAAGCCGTTTCGGAGGAGTATGGCAACGAAAACTGTGACACGAGAATTTTATATATTAGAAGATTTATTGGTGGTGGCAACGCCGCCTCTGTGAACTTTTTTGTGATATTAATTAATTTTCAAAATAAGTATCTTTTCGGACCCAGTTGTTGGTAAATACATGAATAGAATTAGAAAAATCTAACTGTCCAACTATTCCTTGAGAGATTATGATGGTAAATCTATAAGCTCGGTAGTCAACAGGTTCTAGCTCAAATGCCAACTTTTTATATAAATACTAGAGGTCCACCCCGGCGTCCCCAATGGTACATATATAGCCTTCCTCAATAAATGGGCTGTCTAGCACTGAAAGAGTTTATCAAATCAGACCAATAGTTCCTGAGATTAGTGCGTTCAAACAAATAAACAAACTCTTCAGCTTTATAATACTAGTATAGATAAAAGAATGTATGCATTAATTTAAAAGCCTAAAATTATATTATCTTAGGTGAATTAAGAAAATTCTGTACAGTGTACACAGTAACCTTGTCACATATGGGACACTTGTGTTGCGTCTTTCCCAAATGCTGACTGTGAATGTGATCTCTGAGTTCACCCTTGGATCGGAATCCCTTTCCACATGTATCACACTGAAATCTGCAATAATACAATATAATAGATGTAATGTGATTACACATATAAATTAATTTTCTTAGTACATTTAAATAAATTTAGACACCCAATTGTATATAACATATTATATAATAAATGTGATATTGAATTTATTCAGATTAGAAAAGGAATTGAAAACTTGTAAAGGGCGCCCCGCGTTTTCATCCGCGTAAGTCCGTATCCCGTACGAATATCGGGATAAAAAGTAAAAGTATATGTAATTCCAGTTATCCAATTGTCTACGTACTAAATTTCATTGCAATCGGTTCAGTAGCTTTATAGAGCAACAAACACACACACATCCTTACAAACTTTCGCATTTATAATATTAAGCAGGATAGGAAGTAGGATAGTAGGATAGGATAGGAAGTAAGACAGGATGATAATTTTGACTTGTCAAATAAATTTTATAATCATCACATACCTGAGTATACTATTATCATTCGCATGTGCCTTCGTGTACTTCAAATGGTTGTCATAAGTGGCTCTAGAGACAAATCGTTTGTCGCAGACCGCGCATTCATAGCTCTCGCGCTGCGAATGCACTTGAACGTGTACATACATTAGATCAGCTCGAATAAATTTACCACATTGCGCGCATTGTGCTCTAGCGATTGTTCCAGCGTGGATTCTGGGGAATGGCAAAAATTGTCAATGATAATTTTTTACGTTACTAGCTGCACGGCCCGGGTAGTCATTTATCGTAATAAACAGAATGTAAACTATCTATTAAGTTTAATCAGATTGTGTGTGAAAGTTTGATTTAAATCGGTTGAGCTGTTTAGGTGTCCGTCGTGGACATACAAGGTTACACGTAATTTATATATATATATATATATATTAAGATTATAGAATAGCCTTCTCCTCACTTTGTGAAAAACGTATTTATAGCACAAGGAATAATTTAGTCCATTGATGACAATTTGAAATAATTTTTTTATTAAATTAGTATAGATAAAGGCATTATCTATTACATCTACACAGTTTAATTCACACGTAATGACCCTATACCAAACATATAAAACCTCAAGAAAACTCTTATAATTATTCTTCTTGACTTACTGTTCATGTTTTTTCAAGTTACATTTATACACAAAGGCTTTTCCGCATATCGTGCACCGATACCCCTCTCTGTGGTGTTTCAATATGTGTTTGTAACGCATATTTGATGTTCTGAAAATTATAAAATTTTACGATTTTCAGAGGTTAGTTGCTGTGCAAAACCACATTAGTATATTTCTGAATATCATATTATTTTAATTTATCGCCGCCTCTTTGATACAGTGGTTAACGTCAAAAGTGTAAAACAGAGAGGTTCTGGGTTCGACTCCCGATGGGCACCATCAAAAAATCCATCGGGGGACGCAGAAGGCTCGATATAGAGGAAAATTGATCAGTGAAACAGATGCATAACGCACATGCCGCATACCCCAGAATAGGACATGGAAATTCAAGCACATACAATTTCTTCTAAATCCGATTGGGATACGAAAACATGCAAGCACTCTTCGACACGAATTGAGCCAGCTCGCACCGGGAAAATACCACACCCCTACAGAACACAATGCTGTGCGGTAGCTGGAGGCCTGTATCCTTTTCCTTACCCTTCCCAGTCCTTTTTTTTATTCCTCTTAATTAATCCCTTTCCAACTTGAAGGTCTGCAATCGACCTTCCGCCTCTCGAAATGTTCATGAGGGTAGCGCTTAAGAACAAGCGACCGACATTTTTATTTTATTTAATATTTTAATATTTTTATTAAGATATATTAGAAAGCTGAGAACTTAGCAACTCACTCGAAATATTTATTACAGTCTGGGCATCGATAGCCCTGAGCAGTGGGCTTATCGCGCAGAGGCTTGCTTAATCTTGGTCTAGAACCGGGGTTTTTTGTTACAGGTGTCTTTTTTATCTGAAAGTGTTTTGTCTCATTATTTTTTTAGCAAGGAAACAGAAAGCAAACATATACAGTAAACAGAAATTTAGCAAGTTCATCAGAGGAAATATAATAAATATCCCAGTGTTTGTCGAGAGATTCTAACAACTGAATTAAGGGAACTGCGTGAGCTAAAAGTTTATTTCATAATGCTTATATCATCCACTTCAATAACAAAATGCAGAAAATGTATGAATATTGGCATTCTGACTTTTATTTTTCTACAAGCATTAGAAATTTAAAGCATTTTTTAGTCTAAACAATATATTTTCAGCAATAAGGCTCGAAATAAGAATATGCTACATAGCATTCAACATATTTCATTATTGAGTTTTAATTGAGCTCTATATACTTACTTTTATGTCATGGGTTGTGATGAGGTGTGAATATAAAACATTTTTATTAAATAACTCTTCATTACATAAATTGCACTTATAGTATTTGTTGTGTTCAGTGTTGTGTATTTTTAAAGATGTCTTTCTAACATATTGAAAACATTTACTGCATTTCTCAAAATCTGGCTTCTGAAATTGAAAAGTGAAATAGTAGGTACAGATTCTAGTATATAGTAGAAAACGTTTGTACTTGAACACATTTTTAAAATCAAGTCATGTGTTTATAATGTATTTTACTAACATTATAAATAAAAGTGTGTTTGTATATTTGTTTCTTTGAGTTCCGTTCACATCACAATGCAGCTATTAGGTTAAATTGTCACAGGCTACTTGTTGTTATGATAGAACATCTCATTCCTATGGAAACTAGGCAAGAAAAATCTAGGCAAGATTATGGGGGTGAAGCCCTCGGTGGAAAAATAGTTTTTTTAATACATCGATTTATTTAAATATACACTAAAATATTAAAACATTATGAACTACATAAGTGCAGGAACAAATATGTTTGAGACGATTACATAAGACTTACAGAAGTGTGCAATTTATTATAATGCTTTTCCAGAAAATTTGCAGATTTAAATACTTGAACACAGAGGTCACATCTATTATACGCCTCAACATAACTTCTATCCAATTTCTTTTTTTCTTTCAGCAGCTCTATTTTAAGTGCACTTTCCTTGATTTGTATATAATATTCCTTTGTTTCTTGATCACTAGAACTGTGATTAGTATATACTGGATGAATGCTAGAATTTCCAGTTAATCTAATATTATCTGTTCCAACTAAACATTCATTTGTAACATCACTTTTCAGTCTTTCATCCCATGAATTTTTATCTGAATATCTGATATCATCAGAAATCGTAGTAGAATTCATACAAGTGTTATCAAATTTATTGTTTAATGATTTTTCTTCTGATTCATTTTCATGGTCTTTTAATCTATCTATAGTATCAAAATCTGTATCTTCGGTTTTTATAAATATGTCTGGACTATAAATTATATAATTTTCTATTGGATCATCTGAATTATATATATGAGAGTAGCTGTTTTGATAACATGTTGTAAGGCGAGACAATGATTTTCCCAGTACACTTATCTGTAAAGTATTTCATAACTCAATATGTAAATGAAAAATATATACATGCATTTTCTTGCCATTGTCATCTATATTGTCTCATACATATCTCTACATGAAATATGTATAAAATAAAAATATTGTCTTTACTCACTGTAATAGAACCATTGGTCAATAATGACAGCTTTTTTTGGGACAAACAAGCCTGCTTTTTAAAATTAATTTGTCTCATGATCACACTTCTGCATTCCCAACAAACATGTAAATTCACAATATCTTGTAAGAATGCTGTCTGAAAATAAATATTTGTTGAAAAATATTTTTGAACTAAGCTAAATAATAACATAAAAGCTAAAGTTTTTTGTGTCCAATATTATACCTATGGTTTAATTATTGAGTACAAATTGTAATGAGTTTAATTTATTTTGGTATAAAAAAGCCTAAGCTGACGTTTCAATGAGCCCAAGATGTATAATGTGTTAAAGGATAAACACTCACACTGTAACCATCAGGATCCGACGATAACAAATAATATAAATAATTTACGCCATCGTTAATTTTACACAGCTGAAATAGCTTTCTATCAGTACTTAAACAAGTACAACAAATCTGTTTTAAAGTCAATACTATAGGAACATTCATTCTACTTTAATAAAACTAATTAATAAAACAAAATTCTTCAATGTATTAACAAGAAGCTAAAACAAACAACTTAGTTATTTTCGAATTTTTACTTTTATTATATATAAAAAGTTTGACATAGTCAAGAAATATATTATTTCATGTACATACTACATAACATATGACACTGTCATTATGTCACATTACATTCTTGTCATGTGTCATTTGTCAGTAGAAAGCAAGCAATGTTACTAGTTCAATAACAGATTTATACCAACTCCTACTAATATTATATATCCGAAAGTTTGTTGCTCTTTCACGCAAAAACTACTGAACCGATTTCAACGAAATTTGGTACGTAGACAGCTGGGCAACGGGAATAACATATAGGCAACTTTTTATCCCTACGGGATACGGACTTACGCGAGTGAAACCGCGGGGCGCAGCTAATGAGAATAGGTTTATATCTAAGAAGTTTAGGTTTTATGCACACGGAATTATCCCAAAATAAATAATATAATTATCTACATAGGAAATGGCTGACAGCTGTTGTGTTCAGGGGTTAACATTTAAATTTTAACAATATTTGTATGTTTCTCCTTTTAGTAAAATAAAAAAAAAAAATTGAAAATATACTGCTACATTTAGCTATTCATTTGCAGATCAAAAAATCACTTGCTTCATCTGGAAGCATATTTGTCATTAATTGTATCTATGCTAATATTAGAAAGATGAAGAGTTTGTTTGTTTGTTTGAACGTGCTAATTTCAGGAACTACTTACTTAACTACTATTAAAAAGTGGAGTCCCGTGTCCCCTAGTGGGGTATGGGGCAGATGATGTTCATCTGTTTCACTGATCGATTTTCTTTACGGACAAGTAGGTGATCAGCCTTCTGTGTCTTGCCAGACCGAGACATTTTTTTTTTAATGTGCGTCCCCACCGGGAATTGAACCCAGGACCCCTCGGTTCTACGCTCACGCGTTAACCACTGTACCAAGGAGGCGGTCAACTACTATTAGATATACCATTTTTTGAGGAAGGCTTTAGGCTATACATGTACCACGGACGAAGCCGGGGCAGACTGCTAGATTATTATAATTATCAATTCTCTTATTTTAAATAGGTGTACCTCAAAATAAAAGGAACTTAAAAACGTTACATTTTTATTGTGCCAAAAGATATAAAAAAAATTACGATTTAGGGGGTTGTTTCTTAGCGGCTTCAGCTTCAGCCTCACTCTTTTCAAAATCTGCTATAAGTTTTTCCACCTCAGTGCTGGTTAACACTCTGATTATGGTTTTGTCGTCTTTTCTTGTTAAAGTCGCCATTTCAACTGAAATATCAATTATTGAATTAATATCAGATAGAAAATTAACATTTTATTTAAAAGAACATTGGTTGGATAGTAGGAAAAACCAGTAAATACCCACCTTTTTCAGGAGTCAACTTGGTCATGTCCAATGTCTTGCTTAGAACTTTGATTGCAAGCGCTTGGGCTTCTGCTAAAGTGGTTTCATTTTCTTTATACTCCTGCTTAAGACTTGACACAGCAGCCTGTAAAAAAATATTAAATTATATGAAAACTGATCAAAAAACATGTCAATGAGAAGTGATATTGTAAGGAAATATTTTCATATAATAATACATATCATAAATGCAAAAGTAACATTCACAGTTTATTTTTGCTGCTTAAGTAATTTGGATGAAATTAGGTACAAAGATAAGTTTGAGCCATGAGAAAAGGGCATATCCCAGAAACCTGACAGTTGAGTACTTGAGCGACACCATGGGGAAAAAGGTAGAATTTATCATAAATGTTAATTTACGAGGATGTTAGATGATAGAGGATTATCATGGAATGATTAATTAGAACTGAAACAAGTCAAACAGAGGGTACGGAGGAGTACAATGGTTCAGTTGGTTTTTAACACATTAAAATTAACTCAAAATAATAAATCACACATAAAAAAAAATAGAAGAAACTACTACATAGATTAATAATAATAGTAGTTTATAAAACCCTTAATGGTAGTGGATGTCTTAATTAATTTTAATTATCATTATAATATACGAAAAATTAGCTTACGGCACTGTTGTTGCCAATACAGGTGGCTTTCCATCCACCATAATTGCCGCTAGGGTCTGACTGGTAAAGCTGATAGCCATAATGCTTATCCCAACCCATATAGAGAATTGACACACCAAAAGGTCTTTTACCTGAAATTAATTGAGGTTTAGGGAAAATCTGCAGTGATATATCCTTTATATGGATAGGTTTTAGAACAGATATGCCTTAAAATTAAAATATGTGTAAAAAAAGATAAGAACTATGCATATAGTATTGATTAGATCTATAAATATTAAGCTTGTTCTTTTAATGCAAAAAACAGAAAATACTCCAGCTTATTTAAATTAGTAATATTTAATACATAATATGTATTTTGATATAAAATTTCAATAACTTGTTGTTTAGAGACTCTAGCATTGGATAGATAAAATTTTACCTCCATATTGTGTGTAAGCTTGTTTCACATCACACAACCAGGAAACCAACTGCTCACAAGGTATGGATTCACCATACTGCAGGAGATACCTCTGGGCTATTAACCTCAGTTCATTTGTCAACACATTTGCATCAGATGTAATACCAGCAACTGAGCACACCATATCATCGTTAAGTTTGTAGATTTTCTCAGAGAAAAAAACCTCATCAAGGAGTTTATTGGTGTTTCTCCTTTCAGCTGCTAATAATATTCCATCTGTTGCCAAGATGCCAAGGGACGTTCCGGCATGGCTGATAGCTTCCATGGCATATTCGACTTGATATAGACGCCCTTAAAAAGAATCAAATTAGGGTTGTTATTATAAGTGCAACATAACTAATAGTAAAAGAGTAAAAACAAAGAAATTTACCTTCCGGCGAGAATATGGTTGTACGAGTATCATAACGGCGAGCCTATTAAAACAAAACAGCGATGTATTAACAATTTATATTAAACTGAATTATTGTTGACTTCAATGACCAAGCAATAACTTGCTAACCTAATGACCAATAAATATAATAATTTCCAAGACTTAGCAAGTAATTTATGAATAATTTAACTTACCATTTTGATATTCTGGAGATATTAACAATTTATATCAACAATTATGTGTATTCTAAACTATTATCGCTTTGTTAACAGTTTTGAAAACAGCTTCTGCAGAATTATGCCGGACGGTGACAGAAGACATTTATGCATGACAGGTAAATTTCGATTTTATGGTATCGTTCAAAGACAGACCTATTTTTAAAGTACGTTCAGTTTTATTTGTATAATCTGAATTATTTATTAGTTTATTTACTTTATTAATTAATTTATTCATTTTAATCATGGTGATAACTTTACTATGGGTCTCTTTCGCTTTGTTAGGTTATTTAAGATTCATTTTTATACTTTATTTGTGGCATTTAAACCTTTAAAAATACTGGTTCTATATATAATTACAAAATATTAAATATATAGGGTAACGTTTTATTCATGAGCCGTTGCCCGCTGCTTTACTCGCGTGGTAGAAGAAAATTGTATGCCACACTTTCAATATAGCGCCATCTATCAGAATTTGTAATAAAATGCACTTATCATATTCCGTATCACCATCTTTACCATTTTCCGGAATTAAATGTTTCCCTGTGGTAAAATTAGTCCTTGTAGCTTCTTGGCTATCTCCAGTCACAAAAATCATATCGTATAATCACTCCGTTGCAACGTGAGAGAAGAATAAAAAACATACAAACACACCATCGCATTTATAATATTATTTATTTATGTATTATCTTATATTATCTAATATAAGTAAGGATTTTTTAAATTACTTCGTTGACTTTAGTTTTTAACTGATTAATAATAATAAAAAAAAAATAAAACAAAATTCACATTTCTGTTTCAGTATTTTATTTAAAAAATATTTTATTATAAATTTTCCAACATATTCAGTTCACTTATTCTACTTTATATTATTATACAACAATAACAATACAAGTAACGGGTCACAATACGCTTCACTTTATATAGGTACTTTTCAACATTCCAGCACTAGACAACATTTAACATGAAAATCACGTAAAGGTAGAATAGTATAATATATTTAACACAAACTCCTAACAGTTCCAACTCCAAGTGAAAGTATCTAATGAAACTTTATTTATCGAATCAGTTAAAATATTTGATGCAATTATAAATGTTATAACCTCAGTATAATGTACTGATATTTCTACAAAACCATTATTATTCTACCTTTACACAAGAACTCGCAGAACGATTGAAGTGAACTCAACATAATACACACACGCGTAACATTTTAAACCAAAATTGTTATAAGTAACACACGAAGTTACGAATAAAAATTTCGTTATGAAGCTTACAATTAGGTACTTAAAAATATTTAATGACACATTACCAATAATAATATTAAATTATTGTTACAGGTTTTGGAAGAAATTGTATTAAAACTGTATAGTTTAATAAGACTTACTTGAATAAAATCATATTTTAATATGTGTATAAAATCTCTTGCGAAAGGTAATAAGTAAGGAAAACTATTTCGTATATGGAAATAGCTGAAAATGTGTCCAGATAAATATAATAGCTCCGGATTCCTTAACTCCGGCGCAACAAAGGTATATGAAATGAACTAGCTGTGCCCCGCGGTTTCACCCGCGTAAGTCCGTATCCCGTAGGAATATCGGAATAAAAAGTTGCCTATATGTTATTCCAGTTATCCAGCTGTCTACGTACCAAATTTATATGGCAATTGGTTCAGTAGTTTTTACGTGAAAGAGTAACAAACATCCATACATCCATACAAACTTTCGCATTTATAATATTAATAGGATAGGATTAAAGTGCATCGAGTTGAAATTTTTAATATTTTTTTGTGACTAGAGGTGGTGGTAAAATTAATGCTGGGTCTATTGTTATGATATTGAAATTTGTTAATAACCTTTAATACCTATAAGTTTCTAACTCCGCCACTCACAATTTAACACTTAAACGTATGTACTAAAATAATTCTCCTTACTTATTACCGAATTATGAAGAAATATTGTGAGGTGACAAACGGTGACAATTTTGTGTTTTATTATTATCAATATACGGGCTACTACGATATGTTACAAAGCAACCTGCTTAAAAATAGCACAATAATTAAAAACTAAGTACCCTAACAATTAGGCTGTGCTGTCTCCATCTGTAGATCCATTGACTTCTACTAGTCATAGACCCTTTCTTGTTGTGGAAATTAAGTCTATAATGGGCTGTACAAGAGTGTATACCAGAATCATAACAACGAAAGTTATTAACGCGGTAGAAAGAGCTCCTTGTGTCGTGCTAAAGCTGACACTATTGAAGCCTATAATCATTGTAATTAGTCCCATACTTAGCGCGCACATTCCGACAGCCATGTGAACTATCTTTACTGGATTACTTTTTAATAGTAGTCGAACCTTTGACGAGAATAACGCTATAATACCTGATATAAAACTTAACATTGTGAAGCATAGAGCGATGACACCTGAAATAAAGAAAACCAATATAATCTATTATTTTATTATATGTACTAGCTTACAAAACAATGAACCTTTTCTGCTTCATGAACATTAGAACTGATACAATTGGTCATTTAGAAAATATTCAATCTTCTATCACTTTTCTTTTTTTTTTGTAATAATTTAAAATTTTTCAATTATTATAAAGTCACACATTTCTATTAACTTTCAAAAAGTAAGAAAGAACCAAATGTTAGTAAAATAAACTGTGACAGAGGAATTGCCTACGATTTAAAATGTAGGTACAATAAATTATTAAAATTATATGTAATATAATTGGTGATTGCCAATTTATTTATTTCCCATGCTGTCAGAATCTCGATATTACAGCAACATAAAACTTCACTATTCGTCTAAATTTCTAGTCCGTATATGAAATTTCGTAAATTGATAATATATATCACATGTCAAAGATTACTCATAAGTGCGTGCTGATAAGTCTTCCTTATGTCCTTACCGCAAATTCCGTGAGCTGTATTCACTTCCATATTAACATGAGCTAGTCCCAAAAAGGTCCCAGCTAACACGAATATTGAGCCAAGAACTTGCAGACATCCGTGAACAATTCGTTTGCTGTCTTTGCTCAGTTGGAATGACCAGGCGTTGTGTCTATGAAGAGTCAATACTGATTCGACTAGAAACAGTTGATACTGAAATGTAATTCTCGATGTAAATAATACGATTTAATGAATATTTCCCTATTTTATAGATGCTTCAGTTATTGTTACGTAAACATTTTTGTTTTGTAAAATAATTGCGTAATTATATAATAACAACGATTTTTTGTTTCCTTGTAGCAAAGAAATGGAATGGCTTATATTTTTGTAAGACAATTTAATTGTAGTTGTTTAAAGCGAAGCTATGATATTTTAGAGCAAAGTTAAAAAACAAATATATATTTCCATTAAATACTTTAATATGAAATAAAACTGACATAGTTATAATTTCCTAGATGTATTCAGGTTATATCAGAGAAAAGTAAACGATATAATGTTATTTTATAATAAATGTACATACGCCTGTGCCAGCAAATACGATGTGCAATTGGAGGTTTGTAATTGATCCATCCGGTTGAGAGGTAAGCGCATAACGCCATACACAAAACACTACTATAGCAATCTGCATATGATGCAACAGATTCAAAAATTGACATATCGCAGTCCACGCTGAGGTCCACGATGAACCATACATTTCACCACTTTCTTCGTCATATGCAGCTGGCGCCCGCGTCACTTCAGCTTGGTACGGAACATGCTCGCGTACTTCGAACATTTCCACCTTTTGAATGGACTGCTGGCTCGTACTAGGTCGATCCATCATTTTCGCTTGCTTCACAATGTTATACACCCTACGGACCGTTTTCTATTCTACGTGCACTGTGACATGGACACTTCACGACACAAGTACTGACTAAACGTGTGTCAGTATTGGGGATATTGATACTCTTATAAGATAACACGCAGAGTTCGAACAGTATTTCGCTATATCTTCACCATATTGACAGGTTGAAGATTAGAAGCTTGTGTAACTGTGCGATAGTACGAGATGAGATACAATTCGGCGGATTATCTTAGATGTGGAAGTGTTGAAATAGTTAAGTTAAATTGTTGACCCAAATATTGCTCAATTGGTTTGGGAAAATATAGCTATCTAGTTCCTATTTCTTGCGCGTTACAAATATCTAGGTATTTATGTATCTTTGCGGAAGGATTCTAAATTATATAAAGTGCATGCACTCAATAGTAAATACTTAAATAAACCAACCTATTACTGCTTACTATTGGTTTGCTGGAGGAGATTAATATATAAATGATTTTTCGTCCAAAAATCCGCAAAGGGTTTTTTTTAGAAATTATCATCATCATCAGCTCATATATGTTACCACTGCTGGGACACAGGCCTCCTCTGAGGGTTCCTATGATTTAGAAATCCTAATGGAATGTAATAATGAATTAGTTATAATATATCTTTAAAGATTAATATATAGTGTAAAAATAATATTATAGTTTAAAAAAAACAACATTATAGTTGAAAGATTTAGTTTGATGTTTTATGAAAGCTTTTTATGTATATACAAAATTGTATATACATAAGGCATATTCATTTATCTATATTTTATATGGTGCGTTGATTAATTGAGTGAAGGTTTATTTAAAATAAATTGATTGCTATAACATTCCATTCAATTTTTGATTGTAGGTATGTACTTGAATATCTAAGTAATAAATACTTCATAGTATGTAGTACTAATATTCGGCTTCTACTCAAAAGACATATACGAAACCATAAAATGATTTTAATTATATTGACTGTCAACACTATATTATATCTAATTAAATGTTTTATATTTATGATTCGAGAATCTATACTTTTACGTGTTATTTATGTTGTTTGTGAACAGGAATGCGAGATACATATCAAAAATACAAAGTTATTTTAAAAATAAGTCGGAAAAGATAAATCAAACAATGTACTACGATAAGAAATTAATTTTTCAATCGGAAAGGTAATTTTTAGATAATATTGAACCGCTTGATGTCTGACATAAGCAAACTTAGTATCTCTTGCAATGTAAAATTGACATCGTAAACCATTTCAGCTCAGACAGTCGCTTGAGAACAGGGACTATGAATAAAGAAGAAAAGTAATAGATTGGTAAATAAAGCGTAAAAACCTTTATAAAGTTATGAAAATATCATACTACATTCTTGGAAAATCCTCGAAGTACAAACTATGTTGTTCACGCGAGCGAAACCGCAAGCGGAAAGCTAGTTAATCATAAAATACCACCAACTTACCGATTTTACTCTGGTAGCGGATTGATACCCAAAGATTTTGAATTTGTAACCAAACCTTGTAAGTGTCTATTCATAGTTTATAAATTTTACTTATTGTGCTCGTGTTTTAGTTTAATCCTAATAGTAACAGTAGAATAACGCAAACCAATAACATTTTAATGGTCTGTGAAAAATAACAAAAGAAGCTATTAATTACAAGAGTTTAAAAGATACCGCGCTTGATATTTAAGGAGTGATAGAGCCCGCCCTCCAATTAATAAGGGAGCTAATTAATTTCCACCTAAGGCATGTTGTTAACTAAGATTTGACCAATTTGTCACCTTACTATCACCCAAAATCTTTTTACTTACCTTTGCACTTGAGTTATATTGTTTGTATAGACTTAAAAACTAAAATAATGATTTATCTCAGTTGAATCAAATATGCTCGATCACTGATGCGTAAGTGTCCAAATATGTAGATTTCTTGAGTTTTTTTCCTTTTTGTTTAAAATATTTGTACGTATAACTAGAAGGCAACTCTCTATGTTCTGGCCAAGTAAATACGATGAATCCATTATCTGCATTAACTCATTTCATCATTTATGGCCTTGTTAGAATAATTCCGATTTATGGCTTAGTAGCTTTTCGTCGCTTTTTGTCTAAAGAAATGAAGATACGCCCAGGTTATCCTCGCGTTGTTTCTGTTCCCGTAGGAAACTACCTTTATACCAAATTTTATGCAAATCGGTTTAGTTATTTATATATAAAGAAGAGACAGAGAGTTACTTTTTCAATTGTAAATTGTAATATTGAGAATAAGATTAATACGATAACGATACGTTTAGCAGTTTTATTTAACAAATAAGGTAGTTTAGAAGCATATGAAATATATTAAAAATGAGTAATATAAATTGCCATCGTCATTAAATGACGATGGCAATTTACACCTACTTCAATACTTACATCGAAAATAAGTATAATCAAAAAGTCATTCCTTGCACAATTAGGTTAAAATCAAATAATGTTGATGTAGCATGATAAAAATATATGTCATAACATCTAAAAAGAACATGAAATAAAATACAACTACCCGTTGTAAATCATACTCGGATATACCACACGTCATTCCCCATACTTGTTATTATAAATCGCTGGTCGGCATCCACTACACTCGATTATTATCATTACATTTATCACAGGACAGCGATGCGCTGGCGCACGTGTTCTACGATGCTCTATTTCCTGTTTAATCAAAATGTACCGAGGTTTTTGAGGACTCTATTGCCTATGGGACATCTGATTTCTCTTTGTTCGATAAGATGTAAAGATTTTGTATGTGTTTACTAATTTTAGCTCAGAAGTCTTCTTTACTTTGGTAAATAAAGCACTTAATTTTAATAATTGTCTATCTTACAATATTTTTATTAGTGGTGAGCATAAAAATAACAATACTGATGAAATAGCTTTTTACAGATGCGTTAATAGGGTTGTCAATTTAGTCTTTTTAAATGTGACTTTTACATTATCATTTTACTGTTTTTACATAGCTAAAATTTAACATTCCTCTATAACTGTCCGAGCACGAATGAAAATTATTTCCAACTATTGGAGGTGTTTTAAATTAAATTCCGCTTAGGCATAATTATACGCGCGTCTAACAGCGCTGTCGTAAAGCTTGTTGCGCACCGTGGTGAGAGTCCACAATCAATATAGCATTTGCGACTAGTAGTTAATATCTTAATAAGAATGTAATAGAGATTACAGAGTCTATGGGGGTGGGCTGGGATAATACTAGCCGCGATGTGTGGTCCCGCCGTCACCGCGCTAGGCATGGCGGTTATCGATATAACCTAGTCGATACCTTCGCCCAGGGGTATGTGAAAAGGAATTTAAATTGGAGCGGCGACGTTACGAGTTGATTTGTGCAAAATGAATTGCAAGTGAACATATTGAGACGTGTCGATAAAAATTACATCACTACGAACAGTTGATTCTATATAATTCAGTGAGTTAGTATTATTGTCTACAGTGTAATATTTAAATGTCATTGTTGCAGCTTTAGCTATAACTTTATTTTAATAATAGATAAAGATTAAAATGTTAAAAACATTAATTCTGAAATTAATGAAACATAAAATTACACTGTACTAACATTTTATTTACCAAATTTAACATTCATGTACTTTACACTCGTATAAGTGGATGTTTCTTTATTACAAGAAGAGTAAAATTATGAAGCAGCTCGCTGGCGTATTATTTAGGTCCCGTTAACAGAACTTGACTGAATTTACTGATATTTAATTGGATTAAATATTTATCGAAATCATTAAATAATCTACAAATAGCAACCGTCGTCGATCCTTACTCCTACTTCATAATCCTACTAATATTATAAATGCGAAAGCTTGTAAGGATGTGTGTATGTTTGTTGCTCTTTCACACAATAACTACTGAACCGATTGCAATGAAATTTGGAACGTAGATAGCTGGACAACTGGAATAACATATAGGCAACTTTTATTCCGATATTCCTACGGGATACGGACTTACGCGGGTGAAACCGCGGCGCGCAGCTAGTTAACTATAATTTAGTTTGTACAGTCCAACTGTCGTTCATTTCAATTTTGTTATTTTGAAATATTGATTTTAAGAATTTAGTTCATTTAATTTTACACTTAACATGTAACACTTATTAGAGTAGAAGATAAGATTAGATTATATAATTTCCCAAACAAATACAACCATGACGTAATGTCGCTTAAGTTTGCCCAGATTTCGTGTAGTTGTCTACTAATTTCATATGGGATATGCAATCAAACTAATGTGATTTAACAATATGAATAATCGCATTCAATCATGAAATACAAACTGCCTATCCTTGAAATCGCAATGGACCATGTCTAATAGGAAAATGGTCTCCTGAGGGAACATCGAGTGAATTTCGTCGAGGAAATTTTCCTGTCATTGTTTTTAGATTATCCGTAATAAATCACTCGAGCATTCTTTGAAATTATTGAATAGTTCCCAGGATGTAATGATGACGCCGATTCTGTTGGTATATGAATTTTATAGCTGGTTAAATGAGATATAAATATTGTTGAAGTAATTTATTGAATATCCGTACCACAGATAACATAATACTATTCCATATTGTTATAATATGAATGTGAAGAGTTGATTTGATTCAGTTTTAGATAGTCCATTTATGGTGCGACTCCCTGAATTACAATTCAGGGTTTGATATTTTTACAGATTAGAACGTTTTAAACACAGAATACATAATCGTGCGAATTCTTTCACTAAAAAATCTAAAGAAGATTTCAACAGATTTCAACAAAAATTTGAGTATTGAATCTTATATAGGTACGGACGGAATCTATAAAATATCACAAACAATAATAACTCGTTATTATTTTTAAATTCAAATAAAAGTTGCAGCTCCCCGTTTGGTTGTTGATTTTTAAATATTCAGTTAATAAGCGTACATTCAAAAACATTATTATAACGAAATTACTATACATGATTTGAATGATCCTCTAAAATCATTATGACATAGAGTAACTAAGATAAAATTTTATAATTATTACAGTTAATTAACGTCTAAAATATGTATTTAAATGTATTCAATAATATTTCTTATGTAATCTTTCACATTCAACCAAAATTAAACTTCAGTACGAGCGTTAAAATGTATCTTTTAATGCTACATAAATTGATATGCATTTATAGTCCACTTAATTCCACAATAATATTGGACGTTATCGGATTTTTACGTCCAAACGTCGGCGCTAAGTGTAGCACTGTCGCATAATTACTAGAACTTTTACTCATAACATTTTTACTTTCCACTCTAATAGCAATAACCAAGTTCTGGAAGTACCAAGCCCTTTTCATACAGTTGAAAGCTGTTCGTGTTAGCGGACCATCGCAGACGCAACGCGTGTCGCGTCATATAGGAAAGCCGGTATAGTACATTATACTATTTCGAATATAAAACGAAGCACCACTTTTATTACTAAAAATTTGATCGGATTGGTTTTAATCTACTATAATATATTTGGAGTGAAGTGATTAAATAAATTTATATGCAATATTTTGTCAATGCGGTGAGTATTTAGATTATTTTTGACTTAGTACTAATATAAATATGATTGGAACATTGATTTTTACTTTTTTATTGGTTTATTTTTTGAGTAAACTTCAAGTGAACTAAGTGAAGGTCAGATTTACTATAAATCGAACATTGAAATTTAAAATTACAATTGAACAAACGTACTTTAAAATAACGCAATTTAATTTCAAACTAATAGTTATGAATTTTTATCCTGCTTATGAACTGCGCTGTTATTTTCTTTTTTTTTAATAATTGTTCCAACGATTTTTCAACTTGTAGAATAAATACACCTAAATATAACGTAATATTTATGACTAATAAAATATATAATAAAATACCGGATAATTTCAAGGAACTACCAGTAAATATATTTAAAAAGAGACTGAGAAACTGGTTAATGGTGAAACAATTTTATGACATTGATGAATTTATGACATTAAAAGATAATTAAGTAGTATACCTAGTGGAACATTACTGTTAATTTAATTTTCGATTATAATATTTGCACACCCAAACTATGGGTAGAATGTATTAGCCGCAGAATATTCTAATAAGATCTATAACTTGTAAATACATTCTTGCAAATAAATCTAATTTGAATATGAATTTGAACGAATTACGTATTTGATTTTGCAGCCTATTCATAGCTCGTATTTCGCACACTGGTAAAAATACTTAAGGTTACAATTTCATACCTTGCAATTAGCTTATCACTACATCATACATTTGAGTAAGGTGTCAACGATCGACAAGCAAGAGACGCTTCCGTGTTGTGTTTGCACATGCCGACAAACAAATATCATAAAATAGTAACGAGAAATGCTTTGTTAACTGGACACAATTATTTGCGAAATGATTTGTCAGATCATGAATTCTTTAGGATAATGATTTAATCTGTGGGTTATATTTAGCACAATTCAGCTAGGTTTTTGTATTGGTGTTTGTATAGGTAGGAGTTATTATTAGTACTGGTTATGAATATTTAATAATATAACAAACCGTAACATTAATTATTATTATTAAATATGGAAATAAGAAACGATTGGTAGGTTTTCATTTATTTTGTAAGCTTTTTTTTATAATAGATGCCGGAAAATGTGTTGCATACATTCAAAAAAAAAAATTTGGTGCTTTTATATGTAAAAAGTACGAATGTATTTTTGTATTTATATTTAATATACGTATGACCGATTCACCAAATTTAAAGAAGGAGAAGTCAAAACGAGAAAAAATGAACTATTATTATAACGATTGTTATAAGTATAATATATAGCAGGTCAATTATTTCGCTAATAGTGGCCATGTATGAAACTCATTTTAATCATTTGTACAGTAAATTAAAAATTTCGAAGTTTTGCGTTTATTTTAAATTGATTAACTTATCGCATATTCATCAAATGATTACATAATAATAAACATCTAAGTATTATATTGAAGTATTCATTTTATTTAACAAAAACAAAAACAATTGAACAGTTATTCTAAAATTTTATAAAAAAAAGGTGAAACATGAGTGTGTCCTAGCATATAAAACCCTTTTTATTTAGCCCATCTCTGATAATTCTTAGGCATCAACATCCATATTACTTTTATCAGCCACAAGAAGAATTAGACCGATTTGTAGTGATTATTTATTCAGCGTTTGGTACATCCACTAAAGCCTGGCTTCGATTCCCAATGAAGAAGTTAGTAAAGTAAAGATCTCTCGTATGTTGGCTTATCACCTAATTAACCGTGATGAAGTTATGAAGTGAAAATACTGTGAAATAAATCTACATTTTTCCTTAAAAAAGGGACATATTGAATTTTAACATTTGCCCGTGGCCCCGTTACAAAGGCGGTTCGACAGGACACACTGGATTTTCGTTTATAGTCCGCTATTGCAATAGGTGTTCGGCATAACCCAGTTATTTTATGGTTTTTAATAAGACTCCTTCCCCAAGACTCTTGGGTATTTATAAAAGTTCTCCACCATTCATCTCTTCTCTCACCATACAAAAAAGGCACAAATCTGTCATATAAACTTCTATTAATCTTTGATTATACTTACAATTAAATTAATAATCGGTTCCGTAAGAGAATATGGAGTTTAAGAATATTTCAGATATGTAACACAAAAATTGAAACAAAAAATAATTTTCCAAAGATCAGTCCCTAAAAGTGCAGTAGGTAGTGAGATAAGAGTAGTAGGTTCTTTACACGAGTTATTAGTAAAAACCATAAAACACTATATCTAGATTAAGAAGGAAGCTAACCCAAAGGTTCACACTTCAATCTTATCAATAACTCGAATGACGCAAACAATTGTAGTTATCTATGAATACTACACAATTTTATTTAACTTGTCCACAAGAATTCCTTACTGACTTAGAATCACACGCACAAAGACAATTCTATAAATAGACTGTAACCATAGAGCCGATAAATTATAGATTAAAATAATCGCATAGCGAAGAGCGTCACTAATACAGTGGTTTAGTCAGGAAGCGAACCTGACACCAGCGAGTTAATGGCACGCTGTGACCACGTTGGTCGCATCACTGCTCTTATTGCTTGCAATTTTAAGTATTTCGCTAGTCTTGTCTGACCTAAAATAGATCTGTTTCCCACACGCTGATGTGAATTAATACGTAATAGATTCAGTACAAGCTATAAATTTTAAATTGAAAGGACTTTTAAGAATGTTCTAACGATTATAAAAAGGAGTTTGGACAATTTTGTGTTTATGTTTGAATTCGTTTAAAAACATCTGTTTAGGTTTGTTTTTTAGCTGAATACGATTTTTTTTAAGTTTGTGGTGACAGAGATTTAGACAGTTTCACTAGCATTGTACGTAAGTATGTAGAGTTGTTAAAACCACAATTTGGCACTTCACTTACAAAAATGTCATTATTATCGAAAAGACACGTTGTTTATGAAATCAAAGCTTTGGAATTGTTTGAAGTTTTATGCTAAAATTAGTTTAATAAAAGAGTGTAATACATAGTATGGAATTACACAGAACGAACTTAATCAATCGTGTTATCGGGTATTCAGTGTGAACCGGCCTACGAGCAGCTGATGCGGTGTGTTCAATGTTTTATTGACGTTGTACATGTATGGAGCTGTTACAGCAGCCTAGAAACTTGTTTTGTTTTTACTGGAGTTTTTTTTCGTATGTTGAATATTTAGTAGCGCTTATGATTTATTGAATCTGTTTACACCATGCACATAATATTGTAATTAAATACTTACTGTTTTATTGTTTACAGTTAAATTATTTCATCAGAATTATTCAAAAACTCTTGAAATTTGTGTTAATATTACTACTAAAAGGAACAAAATACTCGATATGATGATGCCACTTGGTATGTCGGTAGACGCCTGGTGTTAATTATAATGTTGTGTAAAAGAAACCGCAGTTGTATTTTATATTATAAAGAAAATAAAATAAATAAAAAAAAGCATATTTAAATTATTTTATCCAAGAAAGTAAAACAGAATATAACCGTCTAACGAACGTATTACAACTCTATAAATATGTAATGACTTGGACAGGTCACAATATCCTCAGCTGTGCTTGACAAGTTGTAAAATTTAATTTATTTAACGGAAAGCCATATGTAACGGCTGGTTGAATTTCGATAATGTTAACCTTAATTTTTACAGTTAGTTAAATGGGGATGACGAAAGTACTTAAGCAAGTATCCTACTAATCCTACTAATATTATAAATGCGAAAGTTTGTAAGGATGTGTGTATGTGTTTGTTGCTCTTTTACGCAAAAATTACTGAACCGATTGCAATGAAATTTGGTACGTTTTGGTACGTACGGTAGACAGTTGGACAATTGGAATAACATATAGGCAACTTTTTATCCCGATATTTCTACGGGATACAAACTTACGCGGGTGAATCCGTGGGGCGCAGCTAGTTTAATATAATTATTGAAAGTATGACAGTCATTAAAGGTTAGTTGTTGAATATCACCCTGCCAAAAATCATAGACATGGAATACGGGACCCTATCTCTAAGACTTCGCTGTTCATCTGTCTGTTTGTTTGTCTGTCTGCCCACTCGTGTCAACAGGCTTTATTCCATGAACTCTAATAATTAGACAGATTAAATTTTCAGAGATAAGGTATTTCTGTTGCCAACTTGGCGCTATAACGACAAATAAAACAAAAAATCTTGAATAAGCAATGGTTGTATGTATATAATATGTATATATTTGAATACCATGCTATCCTCAAATTATTTTCTTAATTGCCTTACTTTTGCTCACCCACTATTTTATATATTCTTTTTTCCCGTTACTTCAAGGGTTGCCTGGCGATATGGCCGCCTTTTGCTTACTTAATGTAATGTTCAGTTTTTCTTTATTTTTTATAAACAATAAAGAATTTAATTTAATTTAATTTCATTTCAATGGTTGATACTGCTATCAATTAGATGGGTGAACAAATTTTTTTTCAGTTACTCTTTAGCTTCTTTCTACGCAATCCTGTTATTGTGAGTGATATTTCAATTCGTAATTGACCGATTTTTTTTGGAAACAGATTACGGAACTAATAAAATAAAAATGAACAAAACAAACTCAGTTATTCAGTAATAAAGTGAACAATTTTCGGGAGAAAATTGATAACTGAACATTAATGTTAGAAAAAAATGTGACAAGGTATGATAAAGTGTGACGAATCCAGTGTATTGCCGAGCGCGTCGGCACTCATCACTCCGAGATAACATCAAGCGCCGCGCAGGCGCATGTTTTGTTCCGTAATTGATTTATCTATGTGCAGTTTATTGATTACTTTTTGCTAGTCCTCAATCAAAACTGACTGTGTATAACGGGTTTAAATATTCTAATGTTTTCCGGGATTTAATAAAAACATTCAATGTTTTTTATTACCTTCACCTGTATAGTAACCGACTCCTTTAGACTCGATTTGGCCAACTTTATAGGGACAGATTTAATTCAAGCTTTGTCCACTGATCCATAATAGGTGATACAATAATTTGATGAGTTTATTTCTTATCCTCAATTGAATGGCCAGTATTATATAATTCCCTTACGTTAACTTTGTAAACGAGAAAGTGAGACAAATTAATTGATTCAATCACTAAAGCGATTTTTTTTAACTATATTTATATTTATTACTAACGGCAATGCAATTCACTATTTTCATATTTAACCTTTTGACATACCTATTATCGGTAATGGACACGATATAAAACAAAATCAAATAAGTACTCAACATTTCTAAATGGCGCATGAAAAACATTCTCATTTCTACACAATATGATTTAATTATTGAATAATATAAAAATAGACTTTCTAGGTAATTAGGTGAGAAGAGAGGAATTCGAAAAACAAGGTTAGAACTAACATTGTATTATTGTTATGGAATAAGCTATAAATGTAGTTTCGTGAACTAAACATTATTTTCTGGGAAAATGTAAGACGTACAAATGTTCATAAAGTTCTCTTAATATACAGATTCCTGCATATCATTTTAGTTTCATTGGAAAGAAACGTACATTTTAGAATCCATTAGACGGTCGTTTTATCGGTTGTCACGTGAGTGTTAGAAAGCTTTTTACAATGGATATTAGCTAATTGTTCTATGGACACAACAAATTGATAAGAATTTATTTCATATTGTTTGTGAAGAATTTGACAGTATTTTTTATATTAAGATAGAAATGGCAAGCATTCTATGAAATATTTGGACATGTTATAACGAAATAAACTCTATTGATGTATGTATTTTTTACCTGCTATAAAAATTTAGTGAACATTGCCATATACTATCATTGCTGTCAAGACGGAAGTTAAGAAAATAAACTACACTATTAACTTACCCAGGACTTTAAAAGAACGTTATCTTCACTGTCAATAATTATTTTGTAGTCATAAAATGAAGGACTGTTAAATATAACTACTTTCAAACGATTTTATCATATCGTGATTATGAGATTTTAATGGTTTATAATTGATGGGTATACCTATTGCGATAATCCCATTGGACGGAAATAGAATGGTGTCACTTTTGTATCTCAATATAGACATGACACTTTGGCGTTTGTACAATGTACGTATTTGAAGCATCAACATCAGAATAATTTTACGATAAGATTTGTCGAATTAATACTGGCTGGTAATTGTTTTGAGATATTTGGAATCAAAAAAATAACAAGAATTTTTTTTGTTTGAAATGATTCATCGTGAGATAAATTTTGATTATAAGGTTTTATATTATAATTAAATAATTAATTATTGTATTAGTTGAGTAGAATACTTAAACTTTAAAGGAAATTTAATTAATGATCCTATTGCAAAGTTTGCTAGTGGCTTACAGTTTGTTAGTTTAAACAAATTTATCGTATTTTTTAAGATAAATATTGAATAAGATGCCTACACCATAATAGTTATACTTTCGAAGAACAGATAACTGTTATAGGTTCGTACAGAAACTCATGTCAAAATGCCACCCAGATATAGAATACCAGAGCACTTCATTAAACTTGTACAGAAGGGTGCCGTTGACCTCCTGAAATCACGGGTCTCAAGCGGTTATATAATTACGTCCAATAGTACCGATCGTTGTCGCCTGTTGACCTGTCAACTCTCAAGTAGTCTTGCCTATTTGTTTAGTACACACTTCAATTTGCTTATGTTTTGTCTCTTAAAATGAAGGCCATTATAGGCCTATTGTGTTTTAAGCTAAAGCGCAATCAATTTTTAGACAGGCACACAGCACGTTTGATGAATGTTAATATGAAAAATATTTTGTGTTGTGTTATATTGTGTGTAAATGTTTACAATATTTTTAGATTAAAAAATAATATATTAATAATAAAATTTTGCATTTTGATAGCTATTCATTATGTTATAGCAAAAATTCAATAAATTATGCAGTGCATTTTATTTGAATGCAAATTAAATATTATTAAAACCAAACATTGTACTTTCAAGGGTACCAAAATGTAAGGAGTTGCTGATCCAGCTCTCGCAATGGCGCTTATAAGACTACCTTATAAATAATCCGAAGCATGTTTAGTATTTATATTTACCATTTTGCATGCTATTTAGTTTATATCATCATTGAATACAAAGTTATTACGAACCGGACTTATCTTGTATGGTTAACGGTTGAGAGGACATTCACTCTACTACAATTTCCTACAGGAGGTGCTTACCTGCACTTCAGTTAATGTGATATTGGTTTCGATACACCCACTTAATGTAGCTAATATCTGATAGTTTATAGGAATTATGGTGGAGAGATTAACAAAATCATATTACGAAAACGATTGCATTGGTTTGCCTGCAGCTTGCTGCTTTTATGCAGGTTAGATTGTGTCAATGGGTAACTTCTTTATGTTTGGATAGCTCCAAAATTGTCACTTGATTAATGTAAACATTCGTGCAATGTACGTTCGACGAATGTTTGGGCAAACGCAGCGAAAATAATTTGGAAATTTCGTCCTGCACTTGTGGGATTCCGAATTATTGCCACTGCGAGTGACCGCTATGAAGCTAAATACTATACAACATAATAATTACTATTGTCGTGATCTTAGTAAGATTCTTACTATATTTTTAATCCTTTTTTCATGCGATTATATGATATACCTCTTTATGGGCTGGATTTTTTTTTTTTAATAAAATCGAACTATGTTTGTGTTGTGAGAAAGTTTAGCATAAATATATAATCGTTCCGAGATAATTTTATCATTTGACAACCGATATGTATCTAATTAGATAGAAAGTAAATGGATTATTTGAGTAGAGTCATACTTAGAAATGCTCTAACACATAGTGATCCCCTTGAAGAGTTTGCCTTCTTCACTTTCAATGTTTTTCATTTCGAAAGTGATTCCATTGAAAGTGTATTTTAGTTTTACGATATGGCTAGGTTACGTATCAGCTCTCGCTAACGTAGCCATGGTAACCACATGTCATCTAACTGACTCTAAACCTTCTGACACGTTCCCTTTTCGCGGTTTTAGGTAAAAGTAAACCACAAGTGGACGCTGATGTCATTTAGCAATTTACTTGTGTATTTAGTATCAAATTACATGCGCTTTCTAATTTTATGTTGGATACACATATCAAAATTGTAAAACGTGTGGTAACGTGAGATTTATGGGCGAAGTTATGGTTATAGCTTAATTTTAATAATTTGTAGAACGGTTAGTGGAAAATCATTATATAAGCAAATCTCATTGTGTATGAACTCTGTTGCGAAGGATCTTTTATATTTTCTGTTACTATCTTTTGTTTAATGAATTAAACGCATGGAAAGTGACACAGACTGATTTTTATTTAAATCACAGTAGAAAACATAGCACACCAAGAAAATTAAGTAGCACCATTATCTATGATAGAAATTGCAATTCTAATCATATTTTAAATTTACTTAAAATTGTATAAGTGACGTAACAGTGAGGTTTAAAAAGTTTAAAGAGTTGGCGTTAACCCAACGTTTTTAAAGGTAAGTCTTTTGAAAGATTTGCATATAAAATTTAAATACATGAATTATATACCCTTAAAATATATGAAGAGGCGACACGAATACGACAGTAAGACAGTACGAGTACAGACGAAGTAAACAAAGGTCCAAATGGAGGAAATATAATAAGTAGGTTAGTATATCGAAGCCCTGTATTCGGTCAAAGGTTGGTGCCCTTCCATGAAATTTGCTAACAGGCGATAATTGGGCACTAACACACTGAGCTCATGTTTCTAATTCGGCTTCAGTTTGTACAAGCGATTAGAACACACCATGGTTGTCATGGCTACACGTAGGGAAAGAAATGAGAATTAAACCCATTGTAAGTTTTAAAAATCTCGAAAAGCCGAATGTTACAAGCAAACTCTAAATGAAGGTAAACTTTGTTAAACAACTTTCGTGTGCTTATGTTAATCTATACACAAACGTGGATTTGAATAAGTAAATTTAATTCATTGTGGACCTTTCGTATGTCAAAATGTTAAATAGTCTATTGTGTGGTTTTATACAGCGTTGAAAGTACTTTAGCAAAGGTAAACTTACTTCGGCTACAAAATAATCGGTAGTACGATTGTTCGAACGAAAACTTTCTCTTAGAATTCTAAACATAGCAAATAAAACCTCGTCCTTTTTATTTACAACCATATGTTCTTCATTGAAGTACCCACTCCAACGTTAATTAGAACAACAAATACGCTCGAACGAATGCTGAGAACGACAACTTTCTACCTAATTGTTCGTATTAAAATTTTAATTCAAAGTTGGTTCAATTAAATGAACCAATGATTGAGCTATTGTGCTATTGAAAAAGTTTTGTTTAGAGCACTATAGTACTATTGTATTATTCGAATGCTTAATGAGATTAATATGTTACATGTTGATTAACTCACAAGATCGTGATGTAAGCAAAAATAAAGAAGTTGTAAATAATGGTGGTCTTTTTTTTCTCCTCGTCTTTTGTCTCATTTTGTTTCATTTATTACGTTAGATCAACTTTTATTAGAAAATTTTTAAATTAGAAAGAAATTAGTTAACTGGTATCACAGTACATTAGAATGTACTCTGAAATAAATAACTTTACTATTCTGCAACATATCAAGTACTATTATTAACGTTAACATAAATACCTATTTTTATTTAAATTCACAGAAAGAAATTGCCCCACCCTAAAGGTTAGAAGTGAACGATTAACGACGTTTTTTATTCTATGATTATAAAACGTAGATAACATATCTTAAACCGATGTCTTAAATACCCTAAATAAAATGTAATCAGTGTCAAAATCAGCAAGAACAAATTAATGAAGAACAAACTAATAAACGTACTCTTGTATATTGCCTAATCTGAATATGTATTTAAACACATAATTCATTAAATCACGGAAGATTAAATAACGTTAATGTTATTATCGACACTATTTGTATCAAAACTAATGGAATAAAGTGAAATGGGTCATGTTTTTGGATAATAAAAGTTTATCAAGCGGCAATGCATAGATTCAGACCACCTATAGGGACGGTGAAAGGCTTGTTAAAACAGTTCAATTGGGAAGTTTTATGTTTCTCTAAATGAACTTAATGGAATGTTCTCGACAAAATTGTGGGGATTGTTTCGATTAGATTTTTATTGGATTTGATTTCAATGCGTCTACCGATTGGTATGCTGTTTTATAATAGGATGTTATTGAAAAACAGCCAAGTGTGAGCCGGATTGAATGAATACTTCGCCTCACTTGCTTGTTTCGTCTTTGTACTGTAAGTGTACCTAAATGCAAGAACAATAGAACATATAAATGATTATTACTTTATCTTAATTTTCAAATTTTATTTCATTTATATAGATCTAAGAATATCCGTATGTAAAAATTTCAGCCTAAAAATATTATAATCTATCGCCCTGGAAGTTGAACTAATAAATCTATTTAAATAGCAGTTAATCGATGCTGCTAACAGATCGCCGATAGGGGCGATGTTTCAATTTCATTAGGCTCCAGTGGTGTTAATCTCAGGATAGATAAAATACCGGCAATCATAGATATCATCTAGGAATCATTATATGGAAGTATCCACCTTGGAGAAGTGTTTACCGCCCAGTCGGTAAAGGGTTTTACACCTACGCGGCCGTCTGTTAGTTTTTTGTTATTTATTCTTTATTATTTTGGAATATTTTATAGTAATGCCTATTTAGTATATTTTCTTACAGCTTGTTAGCAAGTTTTCTATTTCTTGTTTTTTTCGTCATTGTTAAATGCAATTTTTAAATATTATTATTTAATAATCCAATAATTTATACTAAAATATCATATAGGTATTGTACTTCCCAATGCGTGGATTTTTACTTTTACAAGCAATATTTATCATAAAAGCACATGTGCATAAGTCACAAATTTTAAAATAAAACAGTGTGCAGACAAAACTCCAAATGAAATAGTTCAACATTCCAACACTCGCCAAACGAATGTAGTCATGTTATCAAATAACTATTCCGCATAGCATGCAAATAGTTAATAATAATCCATCTGCAATTAAATCAGTCCACTTTCCTTCTAAAATAATAGAGTGCGTTGACTTTTCTATCACATTTAATGTTTAATCAGACGATAAGGCTATCTAGTTTAGCACAGTGACACAGTGAGGTGTTTCGTAATAATTTTGTAATGCATCCGAATATTTACCTTGTATGTTTGTACGGTGATACAGTCGTGACCGCGGACAAATGATGTTTGAAAAAGCTGTTATAAAGTTTACGCGGTATGTAATTGCTACTTTGTAGCTTGTGATTTCTGACAATCGTGTTGTGGAGAGACAAACATTTGTTCATGAACTTGTATTAGCATTGTATGTTTGTGAGTCGTATTTCATATTTCACAAATATAAGGTTAGGTGTTTGACTTGAACGGTAAATAGATGCCATATAGTTTTTTAATCTGTTACGTGTAAATTGTTGAATTACGTTTTCAGTTTTTAGTTCGGTTTTTTTTAATGTTTATACACATGTTTAAGAAATTACTATGTAAGCAGTGCACTTGCTTCACATTAATGCAGTTAAATTAAGCAATTGGTCTCATAACATTCACAAAGGTAAAAAGTACTTATTTATCTCTTCATTTTCGTTCTTTTCATCAAGAATTTATTAGTCTTCAATTATTGAAGAGAAGATAAGTGTTTATCTCATGCTTTATCTTTGTACAATAAAAGTGGTGGTCATAATTGTTGTAGAATCTTCTAATAAACATGTTTAGAAGAACAGTGTTAGATTTATACATATAAAAAGTGTTTCTCACGGTGCATTGTTATCTTATAACATCCTTTATCGCAACTTAACATTGTTTATCTCTAAATAATTGGTGTTGGGATATTGACAATTTCCTTTATTTTTATAGCATATTTTAAAATTATCATAGAATAAATCTGTTTTTTTGTGATTGATATTGAAAAAACGAACTTTTAAATTAAACGTAATAAAATATTTTCCATCGTTTTTCCTATTTGTTAAACCCAATTTTTTTTAATGCGTTTGTAATTTTCACTACCTATATGACGTAAAAATTTAAATATATATTTTTTTATTATTAGGAATACGCTTGGAATCGAGAATTGGCTTTTTTGAGAATTTCGATTACTGTTGTTTTAATTAAAACGTGATGGTAGTTATTACTTTTAAACGTGTATTACAATTAAAACTACTCAAACCTATCTAGACGCAGTACTTTAGATTGTTATAAAAATAGTTTATTAACAAAAATGTTAATTTGTTACAGGTCGTAAACCACCAATTGAGAGGACAATCATGATCAATCGAGGTGTGACGTGAGCGGTGGATAAAAATGTTTTCATGTGATTCCTTTGATATATTTATATTGGACACTTGTATTAGATTAGTTTGTGGACAGTAGCGTAGTATGATGGACAGTAATAATTCGTGAATGTGAATGAACTTTTTAAAATGACTCGCGCGTTAGCCTGGTATGGAAAACCCTTTTGGTGAGTATGTTATATACTTTTTATTTATTTTTATATAATACTAGCTGCGCCCCGCGGTTTCACACGCGCAAGTCCATATCCCGTTGGAATATCGAGGTAAAAAGTTGCCTATATGTTATTCCAGTTATCCAGCTATCTACGTACCAAATTTCATTGCAATCGGTTCAGTAGTTTTTGCGTGAAAGAGCAAGAAACACGCACACATCCTTACAAACTTTCGCATTTATAATATTAGTAGGATAGTAGGATTTACCTTTAACTCAAATGTAAAATACAATTTGATGACTCTTTTGCGCTTAGTTTCCTTTTCCGTTTCTGCCGTAAATTATTTGTCGCTTTGTCGAAAATTTTATTGCTTTGGGAATTCGTTAAATAATTTATAACATTAGTGTTTCTGCTGAACGTATAATTGTATTCAAATCTTTCTAATTGCTCGGTTCAATCTGTGTTGGAAACGTCTATCGGTAAGCTGTCTGCACGAATCTCCGTCGCTGTTGCTGTCAAATCTAAGTGTTTACAGAGGCTGTTGAGATAACCACAGTTCCTTTAAAAACATCACTGACATCAAGTGCTTCCTATAAACTGCCGTATAACGATACCTCTCTGGATGATGTAGTTTCTGTTTCTTATCCTAGATAAACAAAATAAAGGAACTAAAACATTGTCTACCATTCTAAATTGTGATTATCCATGAGCTTTGAACTTTGATAACTGAATAAGACATTAACTGTATTAACAATGCAAATATCAAAGATAAATACAATACGATATCTAATGTAAAAATTGTTGTTAACTGTTATATATTTTAATTTATAGTAATCACTAGCTGCGCTCCGCGGTTCCACCTGCGTAAGTCTGTATCTCGTTGGAATATCGGGATAAAAAGTTTCCTATGTGTTATTCCAGTTGTCCAGTTATTTACGTACCAAATTTCATTGCAATCGGTTAAGTAGTTTTTGTGTGAAAGAGTAACAAACATACACACGTCCTTACACACTTTCGCATTTATTATATTATTAGGATTAGTAGGATAGCGCCAATAGCTACCACTCAATCATACGCACCCACAAACATATGATAATTTTATAAAAATGTTAAAACAGTGTGCCCTGAAAACTTCTCAGTATTGGTGCATAAATTTTGTAGCTCTTTTCAGGGTAAAATTTAACATAATGCAATATAAATGACATTAAAAATAAGCTGCGTATCTATATTTTATGGCATGTGGGTGCCGGTATATTTCAGTTTCTACTTTCCATTTCTGTTGTAATAAACACTATATAAAAGTAGGTTTACTCGAGATCTATTCAAACCTTTTAGGAAATTCAGGAAATAAGAAAAAAATGCTTTCCGCTTATGCTTATATTGCGCTTCTTAATTATCCCTACTCATATTATAAATGCGAATGTAACTCTGTCTGTCTGTTACGCTTTCACGCCTAAACCACTGAACCAATTTTGATGTAATTTGATATGAAGGTAGAACTGAACTTGGGAAAGGACATAGGATGATTTTTGTCGCGAAAAAAGGGTAGAAGGAATTGAAATAGGGATGAAAGCGATATAACCGAATTTCATGCGGGCGAAGCCGCGGGCGGAAAGCTAGTTCCATATAATGTACAGCCAACAATTCACTTAGAAGACTGCACTAGTTTAAAATCAGCTCCGATATTTATATTTTTCCTCACTATCATAGATATCACTTTTTATAATCTACCTCCACACTTATTCAATCGACACAACTACGAGTAAGTACTATAAAAAAAATTAATATATCTATTAATATTACAACTGTAAAACCTGAAAAGTCATTATAACTGAAATATTATAGAAAAAAGAATTATTTACGTTTAATACATCAAAGTTTCAAAGCACAAATAGCACCGCTACGAACATATTTATTCATAACAAATGTTTTTATAGGATTAAGCGGTAAACTTTTTATCGGTTACTCGAGACTCCTTGGAGAGTAAAAGTAAATAAAATTATACGATCCATTCATGACGGAGCACGTGCTTATGCAGGACTAAAAATTATATTTCACACGGCCTTATTTTTAAACCGTTTATACTTAATTCTTAGATAAATATATAAAGATGATGTTATAATGATTCAAATAATTTAATATAAGTGAAACTGTTTTAACGATACTCAAGGGAATGTGCAAAACAAAAGAAATTAAATCTGTATATAATAAAATAACGTTTACTTCAGACTTGTTTCAGAAAACATACACTATAAACTTATACGGGTAAGTAGCTATATAAAAACCAATTCTAATTTGAACGCTATTGTTATGGTCTGCTATTTTAGCTAGACGTCCTTTGCTGCACCAGCAATTTTTTTGTAATTTTTTTTATTTATTTTTTATTCATATCTAGCAACTAGCTGCGCCCCGCGGTTTCACCCGCGTAAGTCCCGTAGGAATATCGGGATATAAAGTAGCCTATGTCATTCCAGTTGTCCAGCTATCTACGTACTAAGTTTTATTGTAATCGGTTCAGTAGTTTTTGCGAGAAAGAGTAACTAACACACACACACACACATCCTTACAAACTTTCGGATTTATAATATTAGTAGGATATCAAGGTATTCTTGTTATCTGTTAACAACAGTCAGTCGACATGTACAAGTATTTCGAATTTGTTAACAAAAAAATAATGGATTACTTAGTAGAGTTTACACTGTATGTCATTAAATATCATATAAACGCACCAGGTAAAATCAATACAATTTTACATTAATAAGCAATTTACATTCTTACCGTCATTAGTAAAGAAATTATTAACTCCCAGCGACTTCTTACGCTCAAATTGCCAGGAAGCAAGAAGACTCATGGTAATGATTTTATTTTATGCATACTTTACTGCAATATTGTATCTGTCATGGTTGTTACAAACGGTATCTTGGCTTCGAAGTCGTTAGAACCTCGCCAACTGCAGGAATGTTAGATTGTTACTATTTATGTGTACAGTAAATCAATGTATTTATAAATCTATGAGAGTTGTATGCGTAATAATTGTCCAGCTTTTATTGCCTTTTTCATTTTTCTGTTTCTAATTGATTTTTTACAACATAACTAGTTTTTGAGATACCCAATCAACCTAGTACGATTTTTAAGTAAGGATTGTTCCTATTTTACATCATGTCGGATACTTGAGATTTTACATTTTTTAATATTTTATATAACGATGAAGTTTGAATTAAGAATATAAAATAAAAAGTGATAGCGGTGAAAAAGCCTCGTTAGCCAGTTAGGTCCTCGAACATCAATTGAAAATGCAAGAGTTTTACTTTGTTGTTGAGGTGACCTTGTTTTTTTTTCTTATAAATGATGATTTTTTCTATTTATCTCGACATTGTCTACATCGCTCCAGTACGAAACGGTAAATGAAAATATTGTGAGATAACCGGCATTATCAAGAATTAATAACAACAAGACGATATCATGACACATCTACCAACCCCTACTTTGCTAGCATATGAAAATCTGAACCCTCATAGGAGGCTTGTGTCCCTACAATGAGACAACACAGTCTGACGATGAATGAAAAAGTATGTTTATGTTAACCACAAAAATCTGTCAAAACACCTCCACTGCTTACACACATCCATATATCAAACAAACGAGATGACCATAAAATGTGATTTCTAAATTTTAGCGAATCGAAGTCATGAGAATCTCGGCAATAAAGATAGCATTAATGTGTCCAAATTAAACAGGCAAGGGAACATAAAAATAACTGCTATCGGCACTTAATAAACCACTTAAGACATTAAGGCGTTGTACACATTCGTCAGATCGTTTTAATGCTTGAGCAGTGCGTAGAAAATGTATCGGTGCTGCTACAAACACCTAATGGAGATGTCGGATTGTGCAATGGGCTTAAATGTGTAGGCGCAACTTAATCAGGGCTGCCAACTGGTATGATAATATTGAGAAAAATATAACCTGCGGGTATAATTATTACTATGATACATAATTAGTATGATTTCCTTAAGAGTTCGTTTACACATTTGAGGTGTTTATCTGTTCACTGAGTGATTATTATTAGTATTTAACAGTTATATACGTAAAGTATATGTATAAAATTAGAAGCGAACTCCTACCGTTCGACTTACGAGCCAAGCACACGGTACGTAATCGAAATAAATTGACTCGTGATGTAAACTATTGTATTAAACTAAGTAACAACTATCAGATATAAGCTGAATTTTACATTCTAAATGAAATTATTAATTAATTAGGCAGTAGCAGCCCTATATTTACACAGTTAGCTTAAGCCAGCAATGCGAGTAAATTGAAAAGACAAAGTGATTCCGCGTTATGTTCCGTCACCCACGGGTTCGTCCGTCCACTCTTGTTTCGACGTAAACAATGAATTCTGTTACCATAAATTTTAGTTAATGGGATTATTGCTTTGATTATAACATTTCAAAAGAGTGGAAATGGAATATGTTATATATTCTGGAATAAAAAAATGGTTTAATAAAATTCAGATTTGATTTTGTCTCTGTGAATATGGATTTATTTCGTATTAGCAGAATTTTTATTGAAAGGTTTTGCTTAATTACGTCTTGCAAATGTAATGTATATTTTATTATGCCATTAATTGATAAACATTGTTGCTTTTAACCGGATTCACCGCAGTACGCCGCAACTTTATAAAACTTCGAATAATTAGCAATTAAAATAGCATTTTAAATGAGTGACATACTCCTTTAAATTCACTTCTAATTATATATTTAAAATTCATCTTTAATTTAATTCGGAAAAGAATTCAATCCCAACTAACTTAATTTGAAAATTAGCAATTCATAAAACACTAATTAGATCATAGTCACATTTTTGTGTATAATATTCATTATTCACATTTATTAAAACCCATAAAACCAGTACTCCATAGGGCAAAGAACTCTTGAGAACGAATCGAAGCAATAGCTTACATTTTAAACGAAATAAAGACATTTGTTCAGGTACAAGCATGTGCGGTATTTATTTTCATTGCTTTGAATGCGCCATTGCTCATTACCGTGAACATTGAGATTATCCCATAAACACGGAACGCTTGGCCACATGAATGATACCTCAATGGTTGTTAGAGCTCATTACTTGTCCGTGAGAGCGGTAAATTGTATGCACTAACAAATTGTTTGTGGACCCACGATGTACGAGCCCACGGTTTTCGCTAAGGAGATAATTTCGAAATAGATCACGCATCCTTTGTTAGTGAACAAAGTAAATTGAGTAATTTATTATTTGCTATGGAAGGATTTATTTTGGTGCAATTTACGGCGTAATTTCATTAGTTTAAATAGTTTGTTCGAGCGTTATATAATCTTCATAATATGACGTTTTTTTCGTTCTATTTGTTATATATTTAGATCTTTCCACATGCGGGTTATAGAGATAAATAGAGAGTCTATGAATTTTCCCGCATAATTCCCGTTTCCTGGAATTTCTGAGATCAAAACTGTCCTTTGTCCTTTCTCAGCAGCCTATCCACCTATCTATGTCCAAATTCCATCCATAGCCGCATTAGTAGGAGAAATTTCATAATGAAATAATTAATCTCGAATTTGAAACAAAATAAATTGATGATGTTGAAAGACTTTTTTTGTTTTTCAGGGTCGCCGCTGTATTGCAAATTGCGCTACTAGCAACGGCATCCAATTTGACTGAGTCCACGCAACATCAGGTAAATTGATTAATTATATATCTACATTTTTAAAGACTTATATAAAGAGGTATAGGTACCTTTTTATATTAAAAAGTGAAGTCCCGTGTCCACTAGTGGGGTATGGGGCAGATGATGTACATCTGTTTCAGTGGTCGATTTTCTTTACGCACAGGTAGGTGATCAACCTTCTGTATCTTGCCAGACCGAGACTTTTTTTTGTGCGTCCCCATCGGGAATTGAACCAAGGACCCCTCGGTTCTACGCTCACGCGTTAACCACTGTACCAAGGAGACGATAAAGTTTTTGACAAAGATATGTAGCGTTAAGTTTTGTACATTGATTGTATGGATGATCTTCTAAATATATGTAAATGAGAGTAATTGTGTCTGTCTGTAAATCTGCTTGTCTGTATGTCTGTTTCTTTTTCTCGTTAAACCACTGAACCAATTTGGATGAAATTTAGTACATGAATAGATTGGACTAGAAAGGACATAAGATACTTTTTATTCCGGAATTCCCATGGGCACGGAAAGTTTGCAGAAAATCCTCGATCTGTCTATTTTTTCCTTTGATTAAGCAAGCAAAACCGCGGTCCAAAAGCAAGTTTTATATAAACCAAAAGTTTCACCTATAATGAAACATTTAAATACATACACAAACTTACGTTCCAGGTTTCCGCAGAGAGATCAGAGACGAGCCTCTACGCGTGGAGTTCCTGGGGAAGCTGGAGTGCTTGTTCTAGGACTTGCGGTGGTGGTGTCTCCTTCCAAGAGAGACAGTGCTTGCCGAGGTGAATATGTATTTTAGCACATTTTGGATATCTTTTATCTAGCGCAGATATTTGAGAACATAGATGAAACAGAATATTGTTTACGTCTTATATATATTCGTGTATTTTATTAATTTCTTCTTTATTAAAAGATAAAAAATAAAGAAAGGAAATCTTATCTTACGTTAGTAACTATTGTGGCTACGACGTCAATTATTTAAATTGTGAACAAATATATTTTGTTCAAAATATGTCATACACTCCGACCAAGACATAATTTTAATTCAACATTGTAAACGTTGAGAAGCAAAACTTAAATAACTAAAAAATAACAAAAAATCCTCATTGCGTAAACCACTTATCATTCTCGTTTATTACGGTGATAGGCTATAACTAAATCTTATAACACGTCTTAAACCCGCCGACAAACCCTTGGGGCCATACGATAGAGTAAAAAAATAAACACCAGCTATTACGGTAATTCGTTTTACGCTATCTGTACACTAACTATCTTTTATAATCTATATTAGAACCATTAAAAACAATGTTAACTTTATGTCGCAATCAAATCCACCTTATTTTACTGCCAAAAGATTTGTTTAACCTGTAATCTTAATGGTTTTACGAATAAAATAGTAATCTCTTGGATAACATTATCTTATTCGACAAATGTATACAAGAATTGGGGTTTTAATGAACGAGATAAAATTAATGAAAACATGGGGGTAATTACATATATGTATGGTATTTAATTAATAAAGTATTCCCTACATTATCGTCCAAGTAGCAAGCAATAATTTAATGTTCAAAAAATTATGTCTTACCAAAAGCAGAGGTCAATGAAATATTCTAATATATTAACGAAGGCAAACCAAATGAGATAGATGTAGATGTCAAAGATACTTGAGAGTTTCCATACCGACTTTTATCATCCTTATACACATTAAACACATAATAGTTTTTTTTATAATAATAGATCAACAAAAAAAAAAAAATAATAAAACCACGAACTATACTTCCACTACAAAATTTCCTACAGTAAAGTAATGCAATTTCGCCCAGTGAGCAATCAGCGCAGGTCACAGGTTAAATGAATAGGTAATGGAATCCCCGTAGCGAGCGTAACTAGCTGTTGTTAGCCCTGATTGACATGCATCACCTTTATATACTTTAATGAGTCCGCAATTACGTTGTTTTTTTATTATATTAACAATCCATAGAATTTTATAGCGATGTTCTTGTGTTTTGTTGACTGGATATTCTTCAAGAGGTTGTTGTTTCATATTTTTAAGTTACTTGATAATATTACGAAATATTTTAAAGTACACTTATTTAAAACATAATAGATATATTGTGTTATGTGTGAAGTATACATATTTTAGATAATTAAGTGTCGCTTTATTCTATACTACCGGATTCGGCTTAACCTATGGTGCGGTTTTTGTATCTGTACGAACCTTACTAGTGCCTTAAAAAAAAACGTTTTATTATCCCAGTTATTAGTTAACCCAATTAGTCGAGGTCGAGTTATTCGTAGAGAGTTCACATAAAATCTTATAATAATCAAAATCTCATACTAATCAGGATTTGTTAAAAGGTTGAGGGACGTATTCATATAATATACCTAGTTATAATGTGTTACATTTAGAGGCATAAATAAATACTATTTTCAGTAGTATCCATTTATCAGTATGGGAAAAAAAGTGTATGTTATCCTGCAAAAAATATTCGACTAATTTCGGGAAACCTATGACACAACAGTTAGCTAGTAGCTATAAGTGTAGTTAGCCCTGGTTGCCATGCATAGGTGATGCATATAGACGCATTGTCTACATCACAAGTAATCGTTTTAAGAAAGGTTGACATAATGAGCTCTAAGGGCATAACAATATGAGGCAATTTATCCATAAACTTATAACTGAAATTCTCATGATTATAGAATCACCTCTATTTCAATACATACTTTATTAAATAAATTGAAGTATCCATTGTTATCTAGTTCCGCAGAGATCAACTTGAAACCGACAAAACAATGGCCCACTATTACCTATTCGCATATAACATACAATATCGGCTATTGTTAATATCCGCGGGAAAGTATCCATTTTATTTACCTTTGTGGGAGGTTTAAACGCTTTTGTATTGTAATTCTGACGTTTCGCACCTTTGAGACTCCGGCATATAATTTCGACCGTGTACATACATTGACAGAATATGAATCCGTAACTTTATCCCTTGCATGCTTCTATTATTATTATCGGTTAAACGTTATTTATTGAATTCGTACGGTAGTGAATTTTAAAACTATATTGTTATAACGATTCCAAAAGTGCTTCTATAAGAAGTCGATTTGAATAAATACATGTTTGAGTTTATTATGTGTATGTATGAATAGTGTATTAAGTCTAAATTATTACATAAGGATGTGATAATTATTAAATGTGAAATAATAATAACCTTAAAATGCTTACATTATTATATTTTTGGTACATGTCAAGTATTTTGTTTATAACCAATTAATAATATAATTATGAATAATGTATTTAAAAAGTTTCTAAGGATGGACGGGCGGATACATGTACATTTATTTATTATTTAAATCTTTCTTTTCACAGAAGTAGCTTATTGGAGCTTCATATATTTCGTACAGATATTGCATACAGTTTGGCATTGACATAAGCATTTATTAAGGCAATATTTTACGCGAATAGCTAAAACGTGCGTGAAGCCCCGGGGCTCCTGCTATTATATATAATTAGTTAGATAAACAGCTGTGCAATAGGGGATTAATTTTGATATAATTACATTAAGTAGACAATTTAATATAATCTTAGAAACGCGTTGTTTGTTTGTTTAATAAACAGCTTCTATATATATGATATTCATGAGTTTGAAAAGGGAAATGAAGGATATTGTTTTTGTTTTGAATAAAACCTTCTTGACAAACAGATAGAATACTTAACTTAACGTTAACATGTTATTATTGCTGCTATTTAAATTTAGAAACAAAAATACTATAAGGATATCAAATACCGTTACATTGTAAGTAGGTTATTTAAATGCAGTCACTCTTAATTAAGATTGGAATGACGCCTGCATTAGATTGATGATCTAATAACCTCGTGATAATTAATTTTATAAATGTCTGGCTATTGATTTTTATAAATTATCTAAGGCGCGCTATATTTCTTGATAAATTTATAACTGCTATTCTCTTTACGGAATGTGTAGCATTTGACATATACAACCTCCATAATTTATTAATGCTATTATATAAAAAAAAACAAAAAAAAAACAAAAAAAACGAAACGATAAACGGTTCTTGTAAATTTGAATTCTATGAAGTATCTTTTCTTTTTAGATGAGATTGATTTTATTAAAGGTTTAATAGAGTCTATTAAAGTAGAGAATGTGTTGTTATCGTAATATATTCAATATTATTAGATACCAGTAATTACTTCATGTTAATTATAACACGAGATAAATTATATTATGTACAGAGGGTTATAAATTCTTTCATTAACGACATTCTACTCCAGTATCCTGCTGATAGGACACTCCGTAGACAAATTAGATCCGTAGTCATTTGTCATACCGTGCGTTCTTCTTATTGGAATAAATTATTGCTGCACATTAGTGGAGTAATTTGAATAAAAATTGTTATTACCTTAATTTATGTATCACTTTTTCTGAAGTGCGGTTCAACTTTTTGGTGAAAAAAGCAGTGGAGTAGCGCATATAATGTGTGTCGTTATTTTAAATGATCAAAAATAGAACGTTGAAAGGTAAGACTAGTAAAGAAAATATGAATGAATGTAAATGAAGTTGTGGTTATGATTTATTTTCTACGTCCGATAAACGTTGTTTTATTATTATATACGTAGCCACAGATAACATAATACTATACTAGGTACAGCTGATATGTACCTAACAAGAACTGATCGTCTCACAATATAAAAGATAAACCATTAACACTCATTACTTATACCGCTAATAATAATTAATACCGATAGAACCTCACTAATACGATAAAATAAAACAAGGAGATCCATTTTTTATTTCTGCCGGTGATTTAATTAAGAAGGCTTTTAACTCGCCGGTCTGTTACTGCGTCTTCAGAGTAAATTATCATACGCCTATAATAATTATAGGGATTTATTGGGGTAGAGATCAATTAAACCGCAGGAAATACAAGTATATGTAATATTTACATCAATTTGTTATTGTATTTATTGATTTAAAAAACAAAAAACGAACATTTGTAAGCTTTAAGTTAATATCAGTCAATATGGTCAACATTGTAACAATAAAATCAGGTCTAATTTTATTCGTTTTTTCTCTTTATTTAATGGTACGACTCAATGATGAGTACACTTTATGCCAGACAAACGCTATCACTGAAAACCTATTTTGTTTTATAACGTTTATATGGAACTATACCATAGCTATGCTATAAATTCGGTCAAACATGTACATTATTTTTAATATTATAAAGAATTTCAAAAAGGAAATCCTTTATTTGTATGATTCCGGTTTTTATTTCTTATTAGTCACCAGTTTTACTAATTACCTCAATACCAATACAATACCAAGGACACTAAACCGATCCGGCTGATGCGACCCACTTTCGTGAGCTTTATACATTCTTCATTATAAATCTAAGTAACATATTGTTATAGAAGGCCCAGTTCATTGAATGGTACACTGCCACCACCAGTTATAACAGTGCGAGTGACTAGACAGACACAAACACAGGACTGTGTGGGTATGGCGAGGCGGTACCACGAGTGTAATACAAAGGTAAGAGGTATTTATATATAGGAAATATTGAATTTATTGGGTAAGTTTGTAAGTATATTTGCTTTTATACAGGATAATTATTTCATAATACTGTGTGTTTTGTTGAACGCGCTAATTAAAGGGACTACTGGTTGGCAAATCGAGAGAAAGACGCCAATTCTTTTGGTTTTTGCTTACTTTTTTATCTATAGAGATTTAAAGACTATTAAAATACTTTTTACATGGTTTCTCTTTTCAATATTAATAAAGCTTTCCTAATATTAATCATATAAAAGCATCAAGAGCAATATTTCTCAATGGTTCTCCTTAGTCGAGTCGAGAAGTCGAGTTAAGGTTATTGTTATGAATGATTATATTTTCTCGTCGATAGATATTCCACAAGGGTCCGTCATCTGTGTAATGTAGGAGGACCTCCACCTATTTTTTAATATTATAACGGACAACTGATGATTTACCTAATGGTAAGCGATCATCACCGCTCATGAACATTCACAGAAGTAGTAACCTCTGCAAATGCGTTGCTTTTTATTACAAAATTATGGAATGGACTGGGAAAGGTAAGGAAAAGGAAACAGGCCAGTGGCTTCCTCAAACTGTTCATAAACTGTCCACATTCTCTGTGGCCATTAGACGATATAATTTATTATTAAGTATTGAACCTGCACTCTCTGGCTCAGTGTAATGCGATATTTATATTTATAGAATAGAGTAATAAAATAAATAGATATATAGATAATATAGAACGTATTTTGAGCTATGCACTAAATTCCATAACATCACAATAATAACTGGAATCACTTCCTATTTCAAATATTACGCTTCGTAAACTTTTTTGATTACTATTGTTCATTCAAGAATATCGCCTCATTGATACGCAATAAAAGTTTTATGTCTCTTTTAATCCCATTTTCATTTACAATTAGCAGGCCTTTGTTTCGCCTTACTTCCTATAAGCATTGTATTAGTCATGGAAAGTATTACAGTACACTGTAACCCCTGATGAATACAATCTTACTGTGAACAAGTTAAGAATATCATTATTCTATAGATATAAAGATTTCCCTTGAAATAGTTGAAAAATAACTAAAAGCTCGATTTACATGATAGGGTCATACATTGATCCTATAATATACTTAGTCTGGCCATAAATACTGTTACACTTAATTATAAAAAAATATTACATTTGAATTTCGAATCTGT